>NC_050183.1:12948150-13248150 GCF_008315115.2 Sander lucioperca
ATACATTTTACAATGATATGAACTGTAAAGAGGTTGATGGAGCACGAGCTGAAACTAACCTTTGTGGTGAGGCTGGTGGTAGAGCTGCCAGCGATAGCCTGGTTGCTGACGTGGCCTCTGAATACAGAGTTGATAGAATTGAAGAAGCTGGACTTTCCAGCTCCAACTGGTCCAATGAGCAGAACCCGAACCTGGGGCACAGAGCTGATCATGGGGCAGTAGAGCTTAATACTGTCCATCAACTCTGTTCTCTTCCTTAAGAAACAAGAGCAGTTTTAAAACATCTAATTAATTATAATTATTAAGTCATTATTATTTTATTAGTATTTTTGAAAAGTATGACATGGTGCACTATACTGTAACATATTAAAGAGTAGTACAGTAATAGCATTATATGATGGAAGGGGTGCCCCATCCAGCTTACTCAGTTTCCCAGACCATCGGCCTCCATGGCTTCTCAAATTCTGGGATCTCTGTTAAAGACGAAAAAAAAACGCTTTTACAAAACAATATCTCATTTTCTTCAAATATCATCCAGCCATTCAATTTTAAATCTGTTAAATTGTAAACATTTACATAATGAATCATCAATAAACTGTCTTTTGAAGTTATGAAATTAATTGATCATGTAATTAAATCTAAAATAAAGTATCCCTTAGACAAGCTCATTTTTTACTTTTGTTTGTAAGCTAAAACCACTCCCTTGTTTGTTTCCTTACTTTGCCCAACATAATAAATTGAGATTTCAGACACTTAATAGTTCATCATTTTTGCACTACTGGTTGTTATTATTAGTCAGTGAGTGGTGAAAAGAAACTAGAGCTATCTGCTATTTAACTAGAGCTAGCCTGTTCAGACCGGGTGTCTTGTATCCACATAAATCCAGACATGTATCCAGGTTTACTTTTACAGAAAAGTCTGGTTTCCGGTACCCAAATATATGGCGTATGTATATTGTGTTTGTTCTGGCAGCACTTCAACAAAATACAGCTGATTAACAATTTCACTGAGCTGTTGAGTAAAGTGCATTAATCATTTATTAAAAAAGGGGAAACAAAATGCTTTTGTTTATAGGCCCAGAGCTCAATCAGGCTTGCCTTGTGCTTGATGTAAGATACAATCTGTTTTTTTTGTTGTTGAAAAAACTCACCCTCGACTTCATAGACTTCACACTCAGCCAGGTTGAGGTCATTGCCATGCATTTCTGCAGCATTTAAATTGTAATAATTTCCTGGATTGCTATAGATTACTGCTCGGCTTCCATGGACAAGAACAAATGTTTCTCCAAAATATGGACCAGAGTTAGCTATCATTCTCACTGCATTAGCAGGAATAGTGACCGGATACTTGATTAGCTTTTCTCCACTGAAGGTGAAAAGAAAGGCCTGGCCATCATGCACATACTGTCCAGACTGACTGAAAGGTTGTTTGGTGTAGCCTCCAAACACATAACCAGAGGCGTTGTAGCCCACAGACAATGTGGGACAGCGGTTGTCACATCGTTGGTGAAAGGCTGCACCGGTGAAACCATGGATGCTGGCCTTGTACAGCAGCTGGAGTTTGACTCTTCCCAGCTGGGAGCAGATAGTTTTTTGCTGGCTATTGGTTAACATGCAGTTCATAGTGGACAACTGGTCTGCTGAAGTTCCTGAATGGGGCGTCTGGAGCCTTTTAAGTGTCTGAACACAGAAAAAAACAGTTGCATTAAAGATAAAGATAAATGCTGTTTTGGGTTTTAGCAGTATATCTAATTTCGAATTAATTGACCCAAGGGGTAAAGTGGATCCAACTAGTATAATTCAGGTTCCAAGTTATGACAACAGCAATAAACATTGTATAAATCATAATAATAATATTAATATTAATAATAATAATTGCAGTAATTATTATTGCTAGTATTGTCACAGTATTCTATAGCCTACTGATAACAGGTTCTGTTGACACTGAGCGGTGTGATTTAACTCTTCAGAGGCCATATTTTAGTACTTTTTGCTCATAACAAAACCTAGGCTAGGTAAAATTCAGTTGACAAAATACGCACGTGTTTACATAGTATTCCAATAAAAAAATGTCTAATTGAATTGTGATAATTTTGCTTAGGCTACATTTAGTTTGAAAAAACGCCCACATTAAACAGATTAGACTCAAGATTAAATTGACTAGTCGTCAGTCATATTGGCTACGCAACAATTAAACAGCACCTGTGCGCAAAATCAAATTGGCATCAGTTGTAAAATACTGATAAGCTGAAATAGCCTACATCACAACTGTTTTTGTCGGCAACAACTTCATAATTAAATCTGGCAAAAGTATGACAAATATAATGCAGTTTTACCTCTTTCTTTGAAAAAAGGCAGAGAATACCGAAACGCAGCTGAATCACTTTTCAGGAAGATGAAGGTGCGCAATGGCAGCTGATGCAGCAGACAGGCCTGAATAAAAAAAGTACTAGGGTGTTGCCTTCAAAATAAGATTGTGTAAAAAAATCCTACAGAAAGGTTTTTAATCTGATTTTTACTTCCTTCACCAAAATTACTATACAAACATGTTTGTGTTTGTGTTCGAGCATATAGCACTTTGAATTAAATGTTTACTTTAAGTTCAAATCCTACGGTTCACACAAATCACTTTATTTTGAAGGTGATTATTGGAAGTTAAAGACACATTTTAGCTGTCTTGACTGACAAAACTTTTAAGTTTCGTTTTCCCATTAACCCGACATGATGGTTAACTACAGCATCACATCGTTACTTCAGTGTAAAAGAATATATACACTAATGTGCTCAGTCCATAAGTTATTTATAAGTTTACTGCTCCTCAGCTGGTCCAACTCGAACACTGTTTGCTATACAGTTTTTCTATCCATTCATTCTAAATATAATTCATTAATTTAGGAATAGGAAGATTTTCTAAGTTTCCAAATTCCCCATCACCTAAGGTCTGGTCAGCAAGAGCTTTTATTGTCACTGAGTGTGTTTACAACAAAGAACAAACTTAATACATAGCATGCAACTTAACAATAAACGTGATTAATTACTTTTTTGCCAATGCAAACATCTGAGAAACTAGGAAGTTGTTTCCTGACAAAAAACATAAAATACTAATAAGGAAGTTAGAAAACCAAAACTGAAAAATTATAAAAACAAGTCCAATTGAAAGGTATGTGCAGTGCAAATTATAGGCCTACCCATTGTATGGACTCACTGAGCAACAGTATACAACATACAAAATAAAATGTATTTCTGTGACAAAATTTGTCATTTGTAAACTTAAATAAATAAACTTAATTTGTGTAAATACATGTATGGTATGTCAAAACACCAAAACCCAGAGTGTATAACTATAACTGAAACTGAATTAAACCCAAGTGGTCTATTTCAATTATCCACGACTGACTATTTGAACTGTTGATTTTGCATTGCATTGAATTTGCATTGAACAGCACCGTGTGTGCACCTACTGCAGCAGTCAAAGCTTTGCAAGGAGTGCTGAAAGAACATATAACGTAACACCAAAACTAAAAATATGGAATGAAAGTCAGAACATATACAGTGACAGTTTGAATATATAGAATGAAATCTGATGTCATCAAGGCACTGACCCCATCTTGCGTTTTCGATGTGATTCATCCATATGGATGTTGCTGCAAGAAGTGGGACACTATGAGTCAGAACAAAATCTAGTATCAGCAATCCTTTTTTATAAAGAGATAATTAATACCCTGGCGAATGCAATGTATTCACGGTTTCATCGTGGGAGACCGAATGTAGTGAAGTTCACAGGCCAGGCAGTTCTGTTGTGAAGTTCACTGCCGGTCTTTCACAATGAAACCGTGAATACATTTCTTCATTAGTCTAATGGTTTTGAACACAGTTACCAGTATTATTTTGGCCTGTATATGCATTCACCAAGTTGTTAATGATCAATTCATTAGGATTGCGTCCAACTTCTTGCAGCAACATTCAGACAAATTATTTACATCGAAAACGCATGATGGCACCAGTGCCTTGATGGCGTCAGTTTCATTCTACATATTCTGAATGTCATTCAATAATCTGATGTGTTAGCTTGTTAAACTTGAATTGTCCCACTAAATGAGCCAACAATGTAACAATATATAATATAATAATAATATGTCTTTAGACCTCTAATGAAAAAATTCAAATCATTATTATGTAATACTTTTCAAATATAAATAATTTAAAACCAAATGAGAAATAAAATGGATATTGTGCAACTAAGAGACACAATCAAATTAAGGATCAGCTCACTGAGTTTCTGAAGCCACAAACTGGAGGTGCTGCACTGTTCGAGGAAATACTAGAGGCACTACATCTCCCATCATTCCAAGGGGTGCTTGGAAAACTCATGCACTTTGAGCTTGTATTGAACAACAAAATACTGACTGATTATTCATTTTAGGAATGATAAAAGATCAACACAGGAAGTTTCCAAGTTCTACATGACATCCTGTCACTGACTCAACTAGAAGCACAAGCTAACATGCAACACAACAATAAAAAGGATTTTATCTGCCAATACAAACATCTGAGAAACTGGGAGTTGTTTCCCTGACATCAAATATGGTTAAGAAAAAGTCTTAATTACTACAAAGCTTAATTAAAAAAGATCAGGGACTGAAATGACTTAACTGCAAATGTTAATGGCAGTTTGGTATTAACACTGTCTTTACTCAAGACTTTGTGCCAGGATGCATAATGTTTAGACGCTACTGCAAAATCTGAGCGAGACACAAAAGTTAAAAAAAATTGGGATTATCTGTTATGTTTTTCTTCTTTTCGTCAATGGTTAGCTTAACAGAGATAATAACAGTATAAGTCAGTCCCAAAAGAAAAACAATTAAATGATTAAAACTTCTATTTAGTCGATTTCTACACTGTTGCATGACAAAGGAGAATACTGTTGAAACTTGGATTTTGAGCTTGTTTTCCATTCCAGAAGAGCGCAAGTGATACTCTGTCATTATTGAACCAACGGTGCAATTGGGCTCTAAATATTTCGTGGACTTGTTTTTCTTTTGGCCCTCTGCAGTCTACTCAGTAATTGAACTTGAATAGGTTAAACTGTGATTAGTCAGTCCATAGTATGTTCAGCTGATATTCCAATAGTGCTAACCCTAGACTAACCTATTTCTATTGTGAAGTTTGAAGGATATCTTTGTTAAAGCAACACAGTGCCTGTTAATTCCAGCTTTTTTTTAGGCTGCATTATTGTGCACTTGACACTGAAACAGGATCCTGTTCCTATTAGAATCTGCACACATTTGAATTCTTCATTTTCATTCTTTTCTTTGTCTCTTTCTGCCCTTTCAATTATCAGTCTAGTTGAACCATTGTATACTGTTTTGTTTTACATGTACAAAACAAACCCTTTATACAAAATAACATCTATTTGTAAAGAGGACTTTATAACCTAAAAGTATGAAAGACCATTCAGAAATAAAGAGTAGTCCTTTCAGCCATCTGACTGGATCCAATCAATCTTTTGTTGCAGGAGATTCCAAACTTTAAAATGGTAGTTTAAATATAAACTGTTTTTTGTAATTCTTTACATTATTAGAAAGTCCCAGTTTCACTTAAATCAGATTTGGTTTATACATATAGCCATCTTGGACCTGACCTGCTGGACGATAGGTCACTTTGATGGGTATTTCATTATAGTTGGACAAGATATAAACATCTGCTGTGCTAATCCTTATTATTCTTTGGTTTCAATGTTGCTGTTTCTGTCACTGAGCTCATCGAAGTAACTATCAGCGGCACGAAGCATCTGGATGACAGCGGTGAGTAGCAGGATGTCACAATTCAGATCCAACTCAAACTCTTTGCTGTAGTTCTTCACTGGAACAACACAGGACATTGGCACACCGAGCCGAGCACTGACCTCCTGCATCTGGATCACAAGAGATTCAGAAGAGGGTAGTTTCTTTTTTGACACATTGCATTGATTTAAGTTAAGTCACTTTTTTTTCTTTTGGTCCACAACAGAAAGGTTGATTGGGTTTCATTTTTGTATTTCTGTAGGTTATTATTACCCATTACAATTCAATGACAATGTTATTATTGTATACCAAAGCCATTACTGTACACAAGAGAAACAAACTGGATGAGATAACAAAACTTTTAAAAAGTTAAATAAAATTCAGATTTGAGTTACTGTGTGGCTTATATCCTTCCATCCTTCCATCAAGGCCAGCCACAACTAAGAATCAAACATTCAAACTGCAAATATGCCTATTTACAGGCAATTTAAAGTTGATCTCACCATCTCCTCGATGTAGCCGCTCTTATAAATGTTCCTAACGTCCTGTGAGACAAAAGAGCAGGCTTCATCCACTTTAGTCAGTAGGATCAGCTGAGGAATCCCTGGAAACAAAAACAAAAAAAGTTAAAATACGGTTTTTGACTTTTAAAAAAAAAGAAAACTTAAGACAACCTGTCTATCTTTTTCTGTGTATCTACTGTACTGCAGTATAGTGAAGCTACTAGTTTGTATAGTTACTATGCTACTATTCCATTAAAGTTCTATTTGTTTTATTTTAGTTTTCTATTATTTTGTGATATGTGTATGCAGCCATTTGTCTTACAGTATGTTCTGTAGTTAGTATGCACTGCTGTATTATGTTAGCAGTCCATACATGTTTTAATTGTTTGTAAGTTTCAAACAACATACTAGCCTGGGAAAACCCTGACGAACTTCCGGCAAATTTGAGATTTGCTCTGCAAGTCAGTCTGGCCAAGAGCCCATTCAAGCCCATTTCCAATTTTTCCAAATCGAGGCACCAATCACAACCGTTGAGGCGGGCTTTACACAATGATGATAGCGCAGCAACGGCAAGCAGCTTTTTGTTTACATTCAACATGACGGCCTCCGAAGCGCAGCAACCCGTTGATGCCGTTGTTGCTGCTACGTCACCCGGATCGTTGGTCTGATTGGTTGAAGGACTATCCAATTGCGCCCAGAGGCATTTGAGCGGCGTCTGTTGGTGACACCCCTTTGGAAATGGGCTGTGAATGAACCTTGCCCAGACCCATTCCATTCTCAGTTACAACTGAGAAGGGTCTGGTGTCAACCAGGCTAACAACATACACTCACCAGCCACTTTATTAGGTAGACCTGTTCCACTGCTTGTTAAACATAATATCGCAGGCCCATACAGAATCTTGTCAAGACTTGACTTAGACTTAGACTTCTCTTTATTGATCCTTTTGGGATGACTCCCGCAAGGAAATTAGATTTCCAGCAGCAGATTTCAGCAGCTTACAGAACACTCTTTAAATAAAGAGGTATAAAAAAAATACAGTATAGAAAAAAATACAGTATAAGAATAACAATAACAATCTGCGTAATTTCTTCAAGTTTTCAGCAGTGATCCAAAATGAAAATCTGCGAAATTTAGCTCACTGTGTTTCTGCTTGTGGTGGAGATGTGTTAACATTCTGAGTTTAATTTAAACATTTTCAAAATATGCGGGGAATTCTGCATCCGCATATTCCGTCTGGTCTTGCATCAGCCAATCACGTGGCAGCAACTCAATGCATTTAGACATGTAGACATGGTCAAGATTGCTGAAGTTCAAGCATCAGAATGGGGAAGAAAGGTTTAAGATTTAAGTGACTTTAAATGTGGCATGAATGTTGGTGCCAGATAAGCTGGTTTGAGTATTTAAAGGAGAATTCCGGTCGATTTCAAGCTCTTTTGTTTGGAAATTTGGAGTGCTGTCAGTAGCAAGAAAAACTAAAACAATCGGTGCTGCCTACACCGTGTTATCCCCCTGCTAGCGTTAGCACCCAACAGGCTTAAACAGGGCAAGTTTTAAACGTGTTTTTAGCCTCTTAACATGCTCGAAATGTCATTAAAAGTGCCTACCCATGTGCAGTGATTCCTTCCGAGGGAACACAGCAAATTTGACTTGAATATTGGATTGTATGAGTTTGACAATCGACTAGTGTGGACTTGACCGGAAAACAGGAAATAAAGAGAGGTATGTGCACTGGCTGGATTAACACAACCTTTATGCCTTTCTGTCACATCTACTGCATTCAGATTCGCTGTGTTCCCTCGGAAGGAATCACTTCACATGGGTTCCCCTATATTCATTTGAGGCACACTGCTGTTCTGCAGCGACGCACTGCAGGCAACTGTCTGTGGTTAGTTCATGCCTGTAACAGCAGGACAGTCGAGTGTGTTATCTAACAAACTGCTAAAGTCAGTTTAACAGGTAACGCAAAGATAATGTTGTTTGATACAAACAGGCTCAGTAATAATCTAGGGGAAACACTGTACAGTTATAGAGAACAAAATTAGTCTCTAATCTAGTATTTTTTGTATAGTTCATGACTTTTATCAGATAACATTTTAGTCAGTGAGTTCTGAGGATGCAGTACGTTAGACTAATTTTCACTGACCCATTGAGTTGACCTTTCTGCGGATAGCTTCCAGCTTCAGCTCCAGTTTTGTGGGCATGATGGAGACCTTGCAAGCATCAATTACGTAAGCCACACAGTGGATCTCATCCTTGAGCCCTGGAGATTTACGATAGCTGCTGGCCTCCGGATGTAGAGGAGCAGAGGGATTGAACTGAGTCATACATGTGAAAGAAAATGGACAGAACTTAATTTACAGAACAGAGATATAACCAAATGATTGCATCGTCATGTGTTTATTATCCTGCTTAATGTAACAAAATGCTCTACCTGATAACTGTCTGGCAGATGGCCTTTGAGGATGCTGATGATATCATCTATATCAAGCCCCGCCCCTGTGTTTTCCTCTAATCCCATCGTATCACACAAGATGATTGGCAGAGGTTTTCCTCCTCGTCCAGCTTTCACCGAGTAGGTGCGAAACTATCAGGAAAGGAGGTAAGTAATGGAGTTTCTGAAAATTATTCATGACACAAATTTTGTAGACTTGACAACAATTCTACACACAATTTGTAGACTTGATAACAAAAAAATCACTGCCTTTTTAAGAAAAAGCTTGCATAAGCAGGACTGGCAAAGCGTACACAAAGACAGCTGCTGTCAATAACTTAGTAAGTGCAGCTAATAGCTTTGTCATTAGCACTCAAGTCCGTACTTGTGATACTTAGTTGGTGAAACAGGCTGAGCAGAAAACACTACTACCGACTTTTTCTCCATTTTCTTTGTTTAGGGCAGATCTCAGGCCAGATTACAGACATGCCTCAAGAGGTCTACAGCCATGCTAGTGGCTTTGTGAGGCTGTACCAGTGGTGCTTTAAAGGACCAGTGGGTAGGATTTAGTGGCATCTAATGGTAAGGTTGCAAATTTCCATTTCTGCCAATAAATCCCCCTAAATCCTACATACTGGTCTTTTAAGCCTAATGCTAATGTCAGCGTGCTAACATGCTCACAATGACAATGCTAACGTTTACCATAGAACAGATAATGTAAAGTTGACGTTATGCTGTGTAGAATTTTGGTACGGGGGCACCGTCTTGTGAAAACCCACTCCTCCGTTTACCTGTAATAATGCAGGCACAGGTAAACAGGCACCCCTGTACCACAGACATGCACACACACATGTGCTTGCACATATTCATGTCGGGGATCACCAAAGTCAGTAGGATATATCCTCGGGGCACCATCATTGTCTTTAATGGCAATTTGTGTAATACTTGTTGAGATATTTTAGTCGTGACAAAATAGTGGACCAACTGACCAATACTGTGCCACTAGCATGGTTAAAAATACTATGGATTCCTCATAGTATCATAGTAGTAATGGTGTATAACTGTTGCTTATTTTTGTCTGAATAGGGGATAAAAAAACAGGTATATTTTACAATGATATGAACTGTAAAGAGGTTGATGGAGCACGAGCTGAAACTAACCTTTGTGGTGAGGCTGGTGGTAGAGCTGCCAGCGATAGCCTGGTTGCTGACGTAGCCTATGAATAGAGAGTTGATAGAATTGAAAAAGCTGGACTTTCCAGCTCCAACTGGTCCAATGAGCAGAACCCGAACCTGGGGCACAGAGCTGATCATGGGGCGGTAGAACTTAATACTGTCCATCAACTCTGTTCTCTTCCTGACGAAACAAAAGCAGTTTAAAAACATCCAACAATTATAATTTCCACAAGTATTTTTGAATAGTATAACATGGTGCAGTATACTGTAACATATTAAACAGTAGTACAGCTTACTCATTTTCCCAGACCATCGGCCTCCATGGCTTCTCAAATTCTGGGATCTCTGTTGAAGAGCAAAAACAGCTTTTACGAAACAATATTATATCATTTTATTCAAATATCATCCAGCCACTCAATTTTAATTTTGTTAGATTGTAAACTAGACTAGACACTACTGTGCTGTACTAGAAATAAAATAAAAAAAAGTGGTCTGGGATTCTGGGATTGCCTCCACATGGCTTTCCCAGACTGTTGCAGCCAATATATACTGTATGTATAGATTTATTTATTTTGTCTTTTGTACACTGGGTGGCGTATGAGTGCCAGAATGCATCTAGGTGTACTCACAAGCACAGGTGGAGTGATTGGTGAGGTATTTGAGACCGGGATGAGCACACAGTTTTTGACCATTTTGTTGTACTGTGTTATTATTAAAATAAACAGTTTTGCAAGCTACAAGTCTCTGTATTGAGTTCACGTGTCCAAACTACTTTACCCAGTCTAGCAATCACTCGGTGGCTTTGAGTGACAATGGTCACCACACAGACCGTTCCCTAACTTGTCAAATACAGACGCTTTGACGAGGGCCTCTGCATCTGATACCCGGCACTCACATGTGGCCAGACTGACTATCAGAGAACGACAGTTACGTATTGTAACTCCAGATTCTATGAGCATAGGCGTAGCCCTCTAAGAGCTGTCGCAGGGGGCAAGGGTAATCCTGTCCTATATACACTAACTGCGGACGTAATAGAGGCCCGTACAGGGCACAAGGGCGCGAAAGAAATCTTCACGACTGCGCATGCACGAAGGGATTACCCAAAAGCGACAGCTCTTAGAGGGCGAAGCCGAAATAGAAACTTGGATTACAACACACTTCAGACACACAGTGTGACTTCATTCTCTGCTCATGACGCCATTACTCCACAAAATCTTTACATAGCAAATGTTTGTTTTGCTGTTATGAATGTCGAGTACAGCCCCTTTACTGTAACTAAATTAATTGAGCTGGAAAGGATAAATGTTTTTGTTTATAGGTTCATAGCTCAATCAGGCTTGCCTTGTGCTTAATGTACAGTAAGATACTATCTGTTTGAAACATGCTAAGCATCAATATGTGGACATTTTGTTTTTTTAAGAGAAAACTCACCCTCGACTTCATAGACTTCACACTCAGTCAGTTTGAGGTCATTGCCATGCATTTCTGCAGCATTGAAGTTGTAATAATTTCCTGGACAGCTGTAGACTACTGCTTTGCTTCCATGGACAAGAACCAACGCCTCTCCAAAATATGGACCAGAGTTAGCTATCATTCTCACTGCGTAAGCAGGTTCGGTGACCGGATAATTGCGGAGCTTTTCGCCACTGAAGGTGAAAAGAAAGGCCTGGTCATCATGCACATAATGTCCAGACTGACTGAAAGGTTGCTTGGTGTAGCCTCCAAACACATAACCAGAGGCGTTGTAGCCCACAGACAATGTGGGACAGCAGTTGTCACATCGTTTGTGAAAGGCTGCACCGGTGAAACCATGGATGCTGGCCTTGTACAGCAGCTGGAGTTTGACACTTCCAAACTGGGAGCAGATTGTTTTCTGCTGGCTCCTGGTTAGCATAGAGTTCATGCTAGATGGTTGTTCCTGGGCGTCTGGACACAGAACAAAAACAATTGCATTAAAAAGACATGCTGTTTTAGGTTTTAAGTAGAGTATCTAATTTTAAATTAATCGACCCATGCGGCATGCGGTAAACTGGACTCAATTAGTATGATTCAGGTTCCAGGTTGAGACAATAAACAGCTTTCCCAAGTTAAATGTACTGGTTTTGAGCCTGGCTTTTGGAGCATATGATAAATCATATACTGTACATGTAAAATATATGACCTTATGTTGTTAATGGGCAGCAGCACATTGTATGGAGTCTAGTAATAACAAATCACTTTTATGATTCCAATCATTTTGTTCAGTTCAAAGATGTGTAGTCACTGTGTAGTTCATTCGTTGAAATTGTTCAAAACTGTTCAAATGCAGTACATCAGTACAAAATATTTAGTAATAGTCAGTTCAGTTTGAAGATATGTCCATGCATGTACTGAACTCAGGGTTCGAATTATGATTTAATCTTTGTGGGGGTCTCTTTAAAAAAAAAAAAAAAAAAAAAAAAAAAAAAGTAGTCTATGAGCAGCAAATTTTGAGCATTAAACATTTCATTTCCTGCATTCAGGTGAATTTTTGTGCACCTATTTACCTTTTTCTGAATCAATGTATGCTGGAAATATCTTTATGTAAAGGGAAACATAGATTACAATCCAAATATAAAACATAATGGAATATATTACAAAAGGCTGTCAGGCATTCTGTATTGCTATTTATTCTCCTGTCCTAATTATATCTAAGTCAGCACACATGTAGCCTCTAGAGGCATAATTTACTCCTCCCTCCTCTTTTGCGTGTTTTGTTGGGGAAGTAACCTCCTTAAATGGGCACATGACAATTATTCACCTCAATGATACATGAATTCATTTTAATTAATTAATAAACCCCTGGACTGTAATATTTCAGATGTTTGAGCAAGATTTCTGCTCATGTTCAAAACTTTGTGCACATTCAAAATATATCTCATCTGTGTTCTCTGTGATTTGGAGGAGTCGTGATATTTTGAGAAAAATAAAGTTATAATAGGCTATTACAAGAATAAAGTCACAATATTTCTGAAAATAATCTACCTGCATCATAGTCTGCTGTGCATTACGTGATTGCTCTGCGGATACGGTAGATCTCAGACCTCCTGACAGACTCGAGCCCCGTTTGGGTCTCTGGTCTCTGAATGAGAGAAAGTTTAGGGAAGTGTCGGTACGCTGCTCTACATCGGAGGTGGGAAACCGAAACTACTGCAGAAATTCACGGAGCACGAACGGGACACATCTGCTGCAGCATGCCCACAGCAGAGCGCGTCCTTTATAAACCTGAAGCTGCACAGACCACGGAAGGCGTGCTGCAGCAGCTCCGTGGTCTGAGCCGCTGCTCATCTGTTTTTTCCGAGAGAGTGGACACTAAGCGACGCACAGGTCTGCTTTAGAGCTCCATGTGTTTGGGAAAAGTGCTTTATTTGTGATTTAAATAATGATGATTTGTATAGACCCCCACAGGTGTATGATTTTACTGCTTTCATGGGAGCTCATCCTCTCTCTATGGGAGCTCAGCTCCCACTGGCTCCCACATAATTCGAACCCTGACTGCACTTCTCAATGTAGTCATTTATCCATGCAATTTAATTAAAAAAACTATATAAATCATTAGATACAGTACATAATTATTGCTATTGATATTTGACAAATATCAATAGCAATAATTATGTACTGTGTTATCTGTCACAGTCTTCTATACTGATTACATGTTCTGTTGACGATGAGAGGTGGGATTAAACTCTTCAGCCAGAGGCCATATTTATTAGAAGCGCACTTTTTTAAGTAAAATGCAGTGGACAAAATATGCACGTGTTTTCAGGGTTTTCTAATAAAATAATGTTTAATTGAATTAAGACAGTCTTCATTTTACTTTAAGTGTATCTAAAATACGCCGAAACTAAAGAGATTAGACTCAAGATTAAATTTGACAGCCTGCGCCCGCGCCCATCCATGCAGCATTTAAATTAAACAAGGTGGCATATCAGTGTAAAACATGAGTAACTTTAACTCTACTTGTAGGCAACAACTTCCTATTAAATTTCGGCAAAGTATAAAAAAAAAAAAATGAAATAGTTTTACCTCCTCTTTTGAAAAAGACAGGAAAAAGCAGCTGGATCACTTTTCAGGAAATGCAGCAGACAGGCCTGAATAACACCGGAAGTACTAGGGTGTTGCCTTCATAATAAGAAGTAATTTTAGTGTGAAATTGAGTTTAACAGGAAAACATGAATCCAACAAACTGCTTAAAGTTTTTAATATGATTTTTACTTCCTTTAAAAAAATTAAAAAGAAAGCAGAAGCAGAGGGACATCCAGCTGACAATAAGAGACTTCTGGCAGCACCGGAGCAATCCCTTAAATGAATAATCATCTATATAGACTAGCATGAGCCTTACCTTTTTATGCCTTCCTTAAGGGGTGTGTCCTGATTGTATAATTGGAAAACAGGAACATAATGATTTTCATTCAGAAAGTACCTCTCCCAAAACCATATATACAGTGCATGTTTGAAGATTTTAACTCATTTTCTCCAACAGAACTTTTGCTTGTTTGTTTGTTTCAGTGCTTTCCAAGATTTACCCATTTAGCACACCATTGTCTTTTTTAGACTAATCTGTTTGTTTTGTTTTTAGGAAGAAAGCATTATTATTTCTTTGCTTACAGACTATTCAATCCAAGAAGTTCTCCTTCCTAAGAAACAGCTGACACAAACTGAGTGTATTTTTTTTGCTAACAATGCTAAAAATGTACACCAATAAAATAAAACAGCATATTTCATTCCCAATTTGAACACACAAAAATTCACTTTATTTTGAAGGTGATTACTGGAAGTTAAAGACACATTTTAGCTGCTTTGACTGACAGAACTTTTAACTTTCGTTTTCTCAACAATCCGTGAAGGTTTGCCACTGTGGAATGCCATTCTAGTCAATAGTAATACATAAATAAATACATTAATAAAAAATATGCCTATGAAATACATCGTGAAATATATAAATACTTGTAAATATATATACATGAGTCACTATAGCTCAATAAAAAAATATGTTTTTTTTTTTGTTTTTTTTAGAGGATGTTTTTCAAATGAATACTTTTATTTATTTCAGGGGACTTTTATTTCATAAATCCACATTTATTTATTTCACTCTATTTATTTCTAGATTGGGATCCCCCAGTCGGAGCTGGTTAATGTGGCTCGGGAAAAGGGAAGTTTGGGTTCCCCTGCTGGAGCTGCTGCCCCCGCGACCCGACCCCGGAGCGTATGAAGATGGATGGATGGATGGATGGATGGATGGACTCTATTTATTTCCACTTCTTATATTCAAATGTACGGTGGCCCTGAAGTGCAAATCACAACAGCAAATAGAAAAATGCAACAGCAAATCATAAAACACAACGGCAAATAGGAAAACATTTCAACAAATCATAAAACACAACGGCAAATAGGAAAACAAAATGGCAAATAGGAAAACACGACAGCAAATATGAAAACACAACAGCAAATATGAAAACACTTCAACAAATTTTATAACACAACGGCATTAACTTCTACCGGAAAAGGTAGAGCCTATCTAGCAGAGGACGGACCCTCCTGATTGGACAGACGGACTGTCTGTCTTTTAACAGGAAGAAGAGGTGAAAAACACAGAAAAGCGCTTACTTTTAACAGACAGACAGTCCGTCTGTCCAATCAGGAGGGTCCGTCCTGATTGGACCTCCCGGGGCCAGGTTCACAGTGGGCTAGTGGCCAGCAGAAGCACTAGCACAGCAGCTAGCTCGCTGCTTCCTGAAGAAAACAGCAGCCGCTAACGTTAGACCATAGTCTGTAAATACTTTTGACAATATGAGTTAGACCCATTCATATTAACAGTCATCAGTTAGAACCATGGTTAGAACCAGCACCGGGTTCTTCTTATCCCAGAAAACTTTCAGTTGTTGTTTGCTGATCTGGTGGAGTATCCGGGTGGTTCGGGATCAGACCCCCAGTGCTTCGTCTAGCTCATACCTGCCAACACAAAAACTCCCGTGATTTGCATGGCCCAAACTCCTTTATAAATAATCGGATCAATATGTTTGTCTAATGTTGACTAGTTGCCAGATCTTGCATGAAACACATCCTATTCACACAATCCACACACCTACAATTTTCAACCCGTTTGTCACCTCAACCTGGCAATCTATAACCCAGTTGCGCAGTTGATGTCTGCGCAAGCTTCGTGGAAAGTTCAGACCCGAAAGCGAGCCGATTAAAATGGCAGGTGAAGGCGGTGTTCCCGCAAAGAAATTGAAATATAGCTGTAAATTTCAACAGTGTTGGGCGCAACAATTTACATGCATCTTACCTAGTTATATCGACAACCTCCACGCTTTTTATAAGGTGTGTCGCATTGATTTAAATGTAGCGCACGGGCACATTACCCAGCACATTAAAACACAGCAGCACCGTGGCCGGGTTGACTCAGTGGGTAGAGCAGGCGCACATATACCGAGAGACTTATGCCTCGACGCAGAGGTCCAGGGTTCGAGTCCAACCTGTGATGATTTCCTGCATGTCTTCCCCTTCTCTCTCCCCTTTCTCACCTAACTGTCCTATCAATTAAAAGCACAAAAAAAAAACAGAGGGCCCAGATGGGTACCCAGTTGAATTCTTTAAGAAATTAGCTGGGCTTCCATAATTTTACTTTTAAAACCAGGGAAAGATGGAAAGGAATGTGGGTCATATCGTCCTATTTCCCTCCTTAATTGTGATATCAAAATATTGGCAAAAGCACTTGCACGCCGTTTGGAAAAAGTTATGTCAGAGGTGATCTCCCCGGACCAAACAGGTTTTATGACGGGACGGCACTCTTTTTCGAATGTGCGTTGCCTTCTAAATGTCTTATACTCACCAGCGTCCAGTGCGGTGGCTGAAGTGGTCATTTCTCTGGACGCTGAAAAAGCGTTTGATAGGGTAGAGTGGAGTTTTTTGTTTGAGTGTTTGAGTAGATTTGGTTTTGGCCCCAACTTTAGATCTTGGATTGAGCTTTTATACTTCAGTCCAAAGGCATCAGTAGTTACCAATGGGTATCATTCCAAATTCTTTTCCCTGACGAGAGGAACACGTTGATTGAATGATTGATTGGATAGGATGATTTATTGTTGTACCTATCAGACCCTATACATTGTATTCCCCATGTTTTGAATATATTACAAACATTCAGTATTTTCTCTGGTTATAAACTTAACCTAACTAAAAGTGAGTGCTTTCCTATTAATGCCTTGGCCCGGTCTCTTCAGGACTCAGATTTACCCTTTTGTATGTCCAGAGATGGGTTTAAGTATTTAGGTATTAATCTGACTCAAACCTTTCCTGAGCTATACCATAAAAACTTTACTCCATTAGTAGACAAATTAAAATCTGATTTTCAGCGGTGGAATGCCATCAATTTGTCATTGGTTGGTAGGATTAACTGTATTAAAATGAATGCTCTCCCTAGATTTCTTTATCTTTTTCAGTGCCTTCCAATTTATCTGCCTAAATCATTTTTTCAATCTCTTGATAGGTATATAACATCATTTATTTGGGCAGGTAAAGCTCCTAGACTTCAAAAGAGATTCCTTCAAAGACATCGTTCCAACGGAGGCTTGGGTTTGCCAAATTTACAGTTTTACTATTGGGCGGCTAACTGCCAGAAAATACTTTATTGGTGTCAGTCATCAGATATAGTCTGGTGTGAATCTGAGAATAATTCGTGTCTTTCAACATCACTCTCAGCTTTAGTAACTTCTAAAATCCCTCTGGCTATTTCGACACATACTTCAAATCTAACGGTCAGTAATACATTACGTATTTGGCAACAATTTAGAAAACATTTGGATCTTCCTAATTTTTCCATTCAAGCCCCAATTTGCCACAATCATTTATTTATTCCAGCTAGAATAGATGCAACCTTCTTGGAGTGGAACAGGCAAGGCCTTGTCAGATTTAAAGATCTTTATAAGGATGGTGTATTTGCAAGTTTCAAAGACATATGTGAAAAATTTGATCTCTCCTGCTCAAATCATTTTAGATATCTACAGATTTGCCACTTTATTCGTAGTAATACGACAGATTTTCCAAATATACCAGAGCCATCCGGTTTGGAGGATATTTTGGAAGTGTCTTCTAAATTAAAGGGACTTATTTCCAGAATTTATAACATCATCACTTCCCATAGCGACAATACTCTGGATAAGATTAGAGCGAAGTGGGATGATGAACTAGGAGAGACGATATCAGATAGTACATGGGAGGAAGCTGTGCGTAGAGTCAATGGGACTACATCCTGTGCTCGTCTAAGCTTAATCCAGTTTAAAGTTTTACATAGGACACATTTTTCTAGAGCTAAACTGGCAAAAATATTTTTAGGCATGGATGAAAATTGTAGCAGGTGTAATAGCGCTCCAGCAACCTTGACCCACATGTTCTGGTCTTGTCCACGCTTGGATCAATTTTGGTCAGGGGTCTACAAAACGTTATCTGAAGTTATAGAAATAGAATGTGAGCCCAATGTATATACCTCAATTTTTGGAACAGTGCGGAGTGACCATATAAGGCTTGCTAGGTATGAAGATATATTAGCCTTTTCAACTTTGATTGCCAGGCGGCAAATTCTTTTACATTGGAAATCCCCATACCCACCAAAAGTATCTGTATGGTTGACAGATCTTATGATGTATCTGAAATTGGAAAAGATAAAGTATGCACTTAGAGGGTCCAATGACCTTTTTTATGTTATCTGGAACCCATTAATAACTTATTTCGAAAAACTTAAGTCTTTTCCTGAGATTCCCTAATGACATGTAAAGCACTAAGTCAGTAGATGGCCGAGGCCTAAAGAAGTCTGCATTATTGTTTTATGTATTACTGGTTTGGTTTTTAGTTGTTTTTTTTTATATTACTGGACATGTAAGTGTACAGGTGACTCACTATTATCTTTTGTTTGACTGTTGACATACTGAGACGCACAGAGGTTCTGATGAGGGTGGGTTTGGGGGAGGGTGGCCAGTGGGGTTCTTTTTTGGAAATGTAAAAGTAAAACAATTGTATTTCATGTAAGACTGTAACTTGATTGTTCTGTATGAATAAAAAGAGATTTAAAAAAAAATAAAGGCACACAGGCAATTTCATCCTTCGACAGAGAGGCAGAACACGTGATGCAAGCAGAAGTCACTTAACACTTACAGTAGCACACCCCCCACCCCTCTGGTCGCGCCGCCATGCCCCCGCACAAATCTCCAGGGTTTTGAAAACCAAATGTTGGCAGGTATGGTCTAGCTGCTTTTCTTTGAGTAGCAGCTAGCTAGCATCTAGCCACCAGCCCGTTATGACCGTTCTCTTAATAAATCCATGCATGGTTGTGACCTGGTCCCCGGGCTGGGGTTTGCGCTGCCTCTCCTTGCAAAGCAGTCTCGGTGGCGGGAACAGCACTAGTTAGCCTTGGAACCCAAACCTTTTTAAATAACAACCTATTGATTGATTTATTGAACAAACGACATTCCATAACAGTGGGACATTGTTACACATACACTATGTTAAATCTAAGATTAACTAAATTAATTTTAAAGGAATTATAAAGCTTTGGGCTACTTCATTATCCACAATGGTATTCACTGTATATCACAGATATTTTAAGCACTATTTCAAGATGTGTTTTTTGTTTAAAAGGTATCCTGAACACAGAGCATAATTATTTTTTTGAACTGATGATTATCAAGAGCACGGACATCAATTTATAATCCACAGTAATTCAATTAATTACAATGATGCAAAAGCAGATGGTGAGTCTGATTAGAGGTGTGATGTGTGTTTGCTGTAACACCACAGTCCTGTTAATCGCAGAGAGGGACTGCTCCTCAGCTGTTTGCTGTATACTAAGTATCTGATAAGCATTAATACATTTACATTTTTGGTTTATTCATGCACTTTGAGCTTCTATTGAAATGCAGAATACTAAGTATAATCAATTAGACGTTTTTCAATTCACCACACCCAGTTTGGCCAGCAAGAGCTTTTATTGTCACTGAGTGCATTTACAACTTGCAGAACAAACTTAGTATGCAACACAACAACAAACATGTTATATTTGCCAATGCAAACATCTGAGAAACTGGGAAGTTGTTTTCCTGACAAACAACATCAAATACTAATAAGAAAGTTAGAAAACCAAACTGGAAATTACAACAAAAAATGACTCCAATTGAAAGGTTGTATGGACTCACTGAGCATCAGTATGGTACAAACATACAACATTATCAGGGTCAACATTTCTGAGTATTTTTATGATAAAATCTGTCATTTGTATATTGACTACAACTTAGAGAATACATGTAAGGTGTATAACTATAACTACAACTGAATTAAATCCAATTATCCATGAATGACCATTTGAACTGTTGATTTTGCATTGTATTGAACAGCACCATGTGTGCACCTATTGCAGCAGTCAAAACTTGTAAGGAGTGCTGAAACATATAATGTAACACTAAGACTGAAAATATGGATTGAAAGTCGGAATACATAGAATTAAAGTTTAAATAAATAGAATGACAGTCGAAATACAGTATGGACTATATATATATTGTAGTGAACCTCACAGGTCAGGCAGTTCTGTTGTGAAGTTCACTGCTGGTCTTTCATAATGAAACAGTGAATACATTTCTTCATTGGTAGAATGGTTTAGAACACGGTTACCAGTATTATTTTTGGCCTGTACATGCATCCGGCAAGGTGTTAATGATCTCATTAGGACTGCATCCCGTTCTTGCAGCAACATTCAGACAAATTAATCACATCGAAAACACATGATGACATCAGTTTCATTTCATATATTCTCACTGCCATTCAATAAACAGATAATGTGTTAGCTTGTCAAACTTGTTAACTTGTAATGAAATGTCCCACTAAATGAGCCAACAATGTAACAATAAATAATAATAATAAGAAATGTCTTTAGACCTCTAATGACAAAAATTCAAATCACTCTTTATAATGTAATCATTTTTAAATATAAATAATTTACAACCAAATAAGAAAGAAAATAAATATTGCGCAGCTAAGGGACACAATAAAATTCAGCTCACTGAGTTTCTGAAGACACAAACTGAGGCCTATACTGCGAAGCAAGATTTGGGGTTACTGAGGTAACTTCAGGTTCAAACCAGGGTTTTGTGTATCATGACGGTGGGTCACTTGTTACTGGGTTAAATCGCCATGGTAATTTATGGTGAACACCTTACCTGCTCGGGAGCAGGTTATGTTGGACATTACAGATCAACCGGTATAAAAGCACTGGCTACTGACCAATCAATTCTCGATTGATAATGGCATCACCATTCTTAGAAGATCTGGAGGAGGTCGTGCGCGGATAGTAAGAGGTGTGCTCAGAAAAGTTAAAACATTTAAAGACCAACAACCCTCTTGGCATTCCTGATGGATATCTTTATGAGATATTTTCAGTGGAGGAAATTACTTATCTTTGTTAGCTTCTTGAGCCGTATGTTGCTCCCACGATCGCTTACCACTGCCAGGGTTGCAACTGAAAGAATAGGCTACAGCAGCGAAAGTTTATGGAATGCACAAGTGTAATTATGGTCAGTTTTTTTGCCTGACTGATGGGGCAGTGATATTGATAAGTCTTGTAATTTACGCATTTACAACATTGGCTTTTTTTTGCCAGCTTTCCTTCCCGAGTTAGGAAGCAGCAACTGTATTGCTTTTTGCCTGTAAAACCGTGTCTGTGCGCTTCTTGTGTAAAATATGTGGCTTTGGGAGACTTGTCCACGTTTGCGATTGGTCATATGGTGCAAACACTGCCTCTTTTATGTGGACGCGTCACAGCTTATGCGGGGCCGCGATTGTTAGGTTCGGTGAAGCCGGGTAACGGAAATAAATCCAGGGCATGTTGATCTTGCTTCGTAGTTCAGGCCTATGGAGGTGCTGCACAGTTCCAGGAAATATAGAGGCACTACTGTACATTTCCCAGCATTCCAATGGGTGCTTGGAAAAATCAGAGGAGGAAGTGCACAGTGAACAAGCATTAGGCAGGATCACCTGCCGGTAAATGGATGGATAGATCATTTTGAGAGACATTTCATTCCAGTTGGACAGGATATAACGTGTGCTGCTCTAATACTTCCTATTCTTTGACTTCAATGTTGCTGAATTGGTCACTGATCTCATCAAAGTAATTATCTGCGAAGCGAAGCATCTGGATGATGGCGCTGAGCAGCAGGATGTCACAGTTTGGGTCCAACTCCAACTCCTCGCTGTAGTTCTTCACAGGAACAACACAGGACAGTGGCACACCGAGCCGAGCACTGACCTCCTGCATCTGAATCATAAAAAACACTTTTTTTCTAAAGACCACAATGATTTTTGTATTTAGTATTAGAAGTTTGTTTTGGTTATGGCTACCCATTACAAGGCTAATAACTTTTTAACAAAAGTCAGATGAAATATTTATGTGTCTGGGTCCTGCATCACCCTGTTGGGGTTGTAATTTGCAAAAATGACTCGCTCGCGCTACATTATCCCTTACTGGTTACCTGTCATCTCACTCATGTATTATTGCTCAAGTACTAATACAATACAATACATGAGTCCTTAAGGTATGATTTCCCACAATTTAGGCATTTTAAGAAGAAAATCTCAAATTAGTGTTAACACTTCTTAAAAAAGGTTTTAAGAAAATTAAGGTTTCTTCTTAATTAAAGAGGTATTAACTAATACCTCTTCAATCCAATACAAAAAACACTATCATTTTTTTCTTCTTTTATAAAATCTTAAAATCCTCACAATTTCCTTGATGTAGCCACTCTTGTAAATGTTCCTCACGTTCTCTGTCACCAAAGGGCAGGCTTCATCTACTTTAGTGACCAGGACCAGCTGAGGAATCCCTGAAAACACCAGAGCAGAAACATTCCCAAAAACTATCAGGCTGTCAAAATGTTGAGGTAACACTTCTAAAATACTTTAAAAATATTTGTGTTAAAATTATAATAACCATTCTATGGCTGATGGACAATTCTAAATAACAGATGTCTTTAACTGTTTCAAATCACTAAAATCACTCCTCATTTACTCATTCATTATTCCCTGGCGTCACTTTTGAAGCAGTTAGGTTAAGGAAGATCATGGGTGGGCTTATAAAAAGGTACGTTTCCGTGACACACAGGACAAGAACGGGACAGTTGGGTTTAGGAAAAGTGACATGCGGGACACAAACCCCGGTCTCCGGGGTGAAAGTCCTGTGTTGTTTGACCCATCCACCACCCCAACCACCCTCCACTACGCCGAATTTTGGGCTTTCATACTACTCGCTACCATTGTCGCTCTTAATACTACTTCATCTTCAAGCGCTGCATAGCTGCTGCTCTGTCCGGTGCGTTCTACACACACACTGAACGGTGCTTTTTGCATCGTATCTGACGCTGACACCCACTGCC
This sequence comes from Sander lucioperca, assembly GCF_008315115.2. NCBI lineage: Eukaryota > Metazoa > Chordata > Actinopteri > Perciformes > Percidae > Sander > Sander lucioperca. The sequence goes on from NC_050183.1 coordinate 12,971,473, forward strand.
CATACGTCCATATTTTAAGAGTTCGGAGTGAGAACGGGTTGACATGCTATAGGCACTGCTGTTCTTGCCCTATTGTGAAAATGTTTGAGGACACTATATTGTGCATACATTTCACACTTCAGCAGTTGCTATAAGAAGTTGAAACCTTCATGAGTTTTACAAAGTTAAAGGATTACTTTTTGAGAACACAACAAACTACAGCTCCAATGGAAAAACTCCAAGTGTGAGCATGCAGTTGGATAGCAGAAATAGTGCATTTACTACTTGTAAGCTAGTAGTTCAGTGTTGATAAATGATACAGTAAATATACAACTTCACTACCAGCAGTTCCAGCGGCTGTAAACCACTGTCTTGGCTCTGGTAGGGACTGCTTACAAAGCAAGGGACTGCTTTAAAAAAAAACTATTAAAAATGCATTAAAAAAAAGAACATGCTGACATTATTTAAATTAGGTAGTCACTCTATGGGGTATTTGAGTGTGCATCTACAATATTCTTCATTATAATGAAATGGGACTACATTTTACTGACCCATTAAGTTGACCTTTCTGCGGATAGCATTCAGCTTCTCCTCCAGCTTTGTGGGCATGATGGAGACCTTGCAGGCGTCAGTGACATAGGCCACACAGTGGATCTTGTCCTTAAGCCCTGGAGACTTACGATACCCGCTGGTCTCCGAATGCAGAGGAGCAGAGGGGTTGAACTGAGTCATACAGTTCACAGTTCAGGGGAAAAACAGGGACAGTTTGAGTTAACTAAAGCTAAATCAATGGCTCATACATTCAATATCCTGCTAAATGTAACAAAAATCTCTACCTGATAACGGTCTGGCAGATGACCTTTAAGGATGCTGCTGATGTCATCTATATCAAGCCCCGCCCCTGTACTTTCCTCCAGTCCCATGGTATCACACAAGATGATTGGCAAAAGTTTTCCGTCTCGCCCAGCTTTCATTGAGTAGGTGCGAAACTGTCGAAAACAAAGTGATTGGCTAACAATCCACAAAATGGGGACGGGGCAGGATTTTTATTTTGAAATCAATCACCACGAATGGAAATCATTAACAGGCAGGAACTAACCTGTGTGGTGAGGCTGGTGGTAGAGCTGCCAGCGATGGCCTGGCTGGTGACGTGGCCTCTGAATACAGAGTTGATAGAATTAAAGAAGCTGGACTTTCCAGCTCCAACTGGTCCAATGAGCAGAACCCGAACCTGGGGCACAGAGCTGACTGTGGGTTTGTACGTCTTAACAGTCTCCATCAGCTCCTTCTTCTTCCTGTAGGAACAAGAAAACATTATAGCTGCTGCGCAGCATTGAGCTGGACATTCTTAGAAGGTAGAAGAAGAAAGAGGAGGAAGACAAATGAGAAATACAGGAGGGTCAATCAGCAGAATTGTGCGGACCAAAAGTTATAAAATAAAATAACTTTGAAATCATGTCTCTTATCGACACAGCACAATACCCGAGTAGGCTTTAGCATGTTGTTCTGCATCACCCAGAACTCAAAACCTTAGACACCAAGAACAAGTCATAATTGTGTTGAGCTACCTGCCAAGGGAGAAACTATAGATGACTTCATGCATGACTTAGGCAACCAGAGTTGCATGTAAAGGCAGATTTCAAACTAGTGTAAAAAATTAAGAAATTAAGAAAATATTCTGAGATTGATGTACTTCATCTAGACAACATACTGTAGAGATGTCTGTAATTTATTTTTACAAAGATTGATTGCTCCATAAGTGACAAAGCTGATGTTTAAATATGCTCTATTTCCATTGACTTCCACTGTTTACATGAGTATAGAATTCAAAATACTATAATGAAACAAAACAAAAACAACAAAAAAAACTATCTTTTTTTAGATAGATTTCTGAAACTACAGATGCAGTGTAGCAAGTTTGGAGTCAATTAATTAAAACAGAGTGATGGACTTCATAAATCCTGCCAGCTTAAAGCATCTGAACATTTCTGCTCACTTGGGCCTACATTTTGGTGAAAGTTGCAAAGTGCTAGCACGTACCACTGATGAATTTTCAATGTTTTAAAGCGACAATCATCGGGACTATTAGCCCACTATGGCAGATGAGGAAGTATGGCATAGGACAGAACCTATACGCAAAGTTTGTAGAGCTGCCTGGCCCCTAATAAATAACTCATGGTGTGGCCCCCATCCTCCCCTGACCTCAACCCTATTGGGAACCTTTGGAGCATCCTCAAGCAAAAGATCTATGAGGGTGGGAGGCAGTTCACATCAAAACAGCAGCTCTGGGAGGCTATTCTGACATTCTGCAAAGAAATTCAAGCAGGAACTCTCCATAAACTCACAAGTTCAATGGATGCAAGAATTGTGAAGGTGATATCAAAGAATGGGTCCTATGTTAACATGTAACTTGCGCTGTTAAGATGCGTTTGATTGAAATTGCGTTTGATTTCAGTAAATATGACCTCCTAATGCTGCAAATTCAGCAAATGACCATTTTTAGTTCTTTACAACCTATAAAATGCTTTGAAACTCTGTTGTGCATAATAATTTGGAACAGTGCATTTTGAGTTTTTTATTTTTAAATATTTAAAAAAAAATACTGTTTTCATTGGGTGGTTTGTTCAATGAAATTCGACTTATACCCTAATGGTTGGTGACTTGAAAATTATACTCATTTGCATCGACTAATTAGGAAAATCAGTGAAAAATATCATTTGCATAATAATTTGGAGCACAGTGTATTTGTCATACTGTATGGTATATTGTACTGTATCAGAGCATGTTAAAAGTATTATGTGCAGGATGGCATATATCTTACTCAGATTCCCAGGTGATAGTTCTCCATGGACTCTCAAGTTCTGTGGTTTCTGTGGAAAGCAAAAACAACTTTTATAGAAACAATGATCTTATCAAATTTGATAAAAGAAATATCACCCACCTACATGTATTTAACTGTACCTTTTTCTTTAACAAAAGATGGTATCATCAATATCACATAATATGTTATTATATTAATGATAATCTTTTTGTCTGCTGTTTGGGTTGACATACACAGACGAAACATTGTATTAACATTTCTTGACAAGAAGTCCAACAATACTACCTGAAGTATAGTATTAAAGGGATATTTCACTGTTGGAAAGATGAATATATCTTTAAATTGGGTCAACGAGCGAGCAACACCGCTGGTCTCCATAGCAGGCGGGCGAAGCTGTGTCAAGTATTCAGTCTGTAGCCTAATAAAGTGTCCTGGATATTCTCCGATCTGTAGCAATATATCCCGGTGGTACACGTGTGCGGTAGTTTGAATGCACATAATTGTTGTTCTAAAATTTCCTTTGGGATGAATAAAGAAATATCTATCTATCTATCTATCTATCTATCTATCTATCTAAAAGTTTTCTGCTGAGAGGGGAGTAGCGAAGATTCAAGATGGCTGACGCTCGTTTTGGTTCAGGAATCTTCGGAGAAAGACGACAGTCCAACCCCCTATGGGCGGGTTGAAAACATGCGGAAGTAGCTCCTACTACTGGCTGTAGTCCATTGCCTCTGGGCAAAAAATCTTCCGATGACGCAAAAATCGTCGTTTTACGTTTAGGGCACGGTCATTCAAAAATACTACCGTGTTTCTACTGATACAAAGCTTAATGCTAAATCGGTGAAGTATCCCTTTAAGGCAAAGAATGAAGAGTGACAACCACATATACAGTATGAAACCCCCACATCACCTGTTGGCCTACACAGGGAGGGTGGACCTCAGTGGTTCACAACCTTTTTGTAACCCCTTTACTATCCTTGGGTAAACTGACGACCCTTGACTAAGTGACATATTTCATGGATATACCTTATTATATTCAATGCATAACAATAACACTGTTACAGAAATAAATACATTTTTAACAGATACTGTCCTGTGAATATTGCAACAGAGATGATATTTCCTCTTATTTTTAGGAACTTATATATGTGTTTTTTTTTCTCAACTTTGGTTGTTTTAAACGCGTACTTTTCTAATGCAGGACGATTAGCAGAGAGGGAAGGCTCTGTGAATATAGCTTGTGTTCATTGCCCTTATTCTGTTTATATCTTAAAGACGAAATGTCATATATTTACTATATTAAATCATAAAATGTCCATGATGTCAGATATTTTATAATTAACCATTTTTATTTTGTTTTTAAACAAAACCCAAAACATACAGCTCACAACATGAACACATCCCCTCAACCCCTGAACCCCATCCTCACCAATTACAAACATTGAGACAAGATTAAATAATAACCATAATATTCAATACAATAAAATAATAACAAAACCAAATAGATAAATAGACATATTATGTATATATGACAAAAAACTAAGCACATAGTATACGCCTTTCCACAGCACATGGCATCTTAGGAGCCCTCCAGAAAGCTTACGTATTTTTCCCATTTTCTAGTGTAGACATTCAATCTTTCAAATGCTGCCACTCTAGCCATCTCACAATCCCACTCTTAAATTGAAGGCACCCCTTAAACTAATTTGGTCCCAGCTTCTTATGTGCTTGTCTATTCCTTTTAGGACTGACCCATCCCCACGAACAAATAATCTTGGGCTGAATGGAACATAGGTCTCTGCAGTCCAACATAGGTTATTATTTATCCCGGTCCAAAATTCCTGGATCTTGTCACAGGACCATAGGACATGGAGTAATTGTCCGTCCTCTGTCTTAAATCGCCAACAATTTGGTGTGTCTTTCAAACCAAGTCTAAACAATCTGAAGTAAATTGGGTTCTGAATCGATAATTGATCATTAAGAATTACGTTGATCACGTTAATTTGTTATCGATAACTAATGCAGGTTGCGTAACGCAGTGTGAGTCTTGAAGCAATGAAATGAATTTCACTGTGTGGCAGCAATTAAACATTTTACCACACAGGGGCGCCATAGGCTACTCAGTTACCTGCAAGTTTCTGTTTTGATTTCAAAAGTAATCATGAAGAGGTCACGGCGAAGTATGGCGTGGGACCATTTTGATTTAAAAAATGACTTAGTTCACTGCGATGCCGTGTATAAGTACAGCACGGCCACGACTCAAATGATGTACCATTTAAACAAAGTACATCCGACCCTGGTTAATGTCGGTGGCGTTGCATCCTGCTCTCAGTCTCAACCTAGCATCGTGTCGGCCTTAGCACGGAGGAGCTGCGATGCACAACGAGCAGAGAAAATTACCCAAGGGATCTGCAAGTTCATTGAGATGGATATGCTGCCTTTAAGTATTGTTGAGGGCAAAGGTTTTCGACCACTTATAAATTTATTGGAACCAGCATATCACATTCCGTCACGACGTACCATCACCAGACTGGTAGAAACTCACTACGAAGAAAGGAAGCAGGAGCTGTTAAAAGAATTGAGCACCGCTGACAGAGTTGCTCTAACTACAGACTGCTGGACCGCTTTGGAACTCCATGTGCGACACGTTTGATCGCCTGGTGGAGCAGCGGTGGGCTGTTGTTGCTGTGCTGTCGGACCGAACCGTGACCAAGCTTCAAGATGCCAGGATCCTGGAGTTGAAGGATGAGTACTGGCAGCTGATGGAGGACACACAGCCTGTGCTGTCAGCACTTAAATGTGCCACCACGGTTATGTCTGCAGAGAAAGACGTCTCCATCTCCAACACTTATCCCGTCACCTTCGGCCTCATCAATATCCACCTCATGCGCAGTGAAGGTGACGGGCCCAGACTCACCGAATTCAAGACAAAAGTGCGTTCCTCCCTCATCAAGTGAATGAATGTAAGCTAAACTTTTTTTTATTTTAGTTTACATGACATACCCAATTACATGCATACTTGACTGTTATCTGCGTTGTGTTACCTATTTAGATACAGCATTTTTTCTGATTATTGATTCCCCCATCATATATTTATTTATACAGGTTGAGTCTGGTGATGAGTTTGTGTCATTCGCCCCCATGATCTCATCAATGCTGGACCCTCATCACAAACACCTGCGCTTTCTTACACCAACACAGAGACTGGCTGCTAATGTGAAACTGGTCGAACTGGGAAAGGCAGTGGAGACCGGTAGGGCGGCTATCCCACAGGCTCAGGGAGACGAGGCTGCGTTGTCTGACACGGACGAGGGGAGCGCAAACACTGGAGTGGCGGCCTCCCAGTCCTCTGCTATGGCACAACTCCTTGGGGAGCACTATACTACTCAATGCGAGGCTGGCATCGAAGCAGAACTTCAGAACTTTCTGAGGGAGACTCCCCCACCCCTGGATTGCACCCCCACAGACTGGTGGAAAGTGAACGGAATAAGGTTCCCCGGGTTGGCCAAGTTAGCGCGGAGGTACCTGTGCATCCCGGCAACGTCAGTCCCCTCAGAGCGGGTGTTTTTGGCGGCTGGACTGGCGGTCACCAGGTTGCGGTCGCGTCTGACCCCAGATCATGTCAACATACTTATCTTTCTCAACAAAAATCAGTAGACTGTGCAGAAGTTGTATGTGAGTTACTAGTTATGTTTTATGAGGCTTTGTTAAGTAGCCCAATTCATTGTTTTAGGCTAATCTCTCTCACCCTCTTTCTCGACTCCGTGCCTTGAATAGTTTTGAGTTACATTTTGATGAAACCTGTCAGATCTAAGTATTATTATGTTTTTGGTTAAGTTATTGTTTAACATGATTCTTTTTTTAATGTATTTATTATTTGGGAACAAACAAGGGTCTCTGTTTAAGAACGCCGGCTCGCAGCTGCAAGTTCCGCTGCTTTAGAGCACTGAAGCGCATATATCTTTAAGTTTAGTTTAACGTCCAATTTAACTGCCACAAGTTAACAACAATCGTTACCACTGGAAGAGGGTTGAGTTGAACCTTAAAATTGAATATTAAGTTGCACAACTTTATCAGTAGCCTAGCCGCAGAGCTGCTGCATGTATCTGGGTCATTCATCTGAAGGCTGTAATGACCATATAATTAAACTTTGAAAATTCACCTTTCAAAATGTGTAAATATGTTTCATATTTACCTATTGTTTTGTAAAATGAAATGTAAGAGTAAGCCCCCCCCCCTCCTAACCAATATAATTATTATTTTATAATAGTATTTATAGTAAACTTACCCTCGACTTCATAGACTTCACACTCAGCCAGGTTGAGGTCATTGCCATGCATTTCTGCAGCATTGAAGTTGTAATAATTTCCTGGATTGTTATGGACTACTGCTTGGCTTCCATTGACAAGAACCAACGCCTCTCCAAAATATGGACCAGAGTTAGCTACCATTCTCACTGCGTAAGCAGGTTCGGTGACCGGATACTTGATGAGCTTTTCTCCACTGAAGGTGAAAAGAAAGGCCTGGCCATCTTGGACATACTGTCCTGACTGACTGAAAGGTTGTTTGGTGTAGCCTCCAAACACATAACCAGAGGCGTTGTAGCCCACAGACAATGTGGGACAGCGGTTGTCACATCGTTGGTGAAAGGCTGCACCGGTGAAACCATGGATGCTGGCCTTGTACAGCAGCCGGAGTTTGACTCTTCCCAGCTGGGAGCAGATAGTTTTCTGCTGGCTATTGGTTAACATGGAGTTCATAGTGGACAGTTGGTCTGCTGAAGAATGTAGAGAAGGCTGAATGAACCTTTGACGTTTACTCACTTTGGTGTCTAAATACAAAAAGAAACACAGATGCATTAAAAATGCAGGATATCTAGACTAATTTAGCTTGGTTAATCCCTCTGCATATTAAAGACCAATAAAACCATTGATGCAATCATCATAAAACTACATTACACAAAAAACTTTAAAGAACCATTCAAACAATGGCATGATGAACTATACTTGAAATCTAAGTTTACATATTCTACTCCTGAACTGGGTGGATCAGATGAAACATTACTATACAGGCCTATAATTATTGTGATTGATAAAGCGCACGTCAATTGGTCCACTGCAGCTGCTGTCATCAAATGTTGAGAAATACTTTTCACTAAATTAAAGTTTTAAGCCCCCATGTGTGGAAAAATGTGTTGTTTTAATAGATAGATATATGAACATTCTTATTCTTCTTTCGATTTAACTCGAAAATACTTGAAATGTACTTTCAAATCTTTCAAATCTTCAACATTGAATAACAATGTATAAAATAAAACTTTTATTTAAAGTCTAAGATTGAAACATACAAAAGCATTAAACACTGAAAGTCCTGCATTGTTTTTTAGCTACCTAGCACAGGTTCAGACACAAATATTTTCTGTTCGGCTGAAAAAAACATGTTCCACACCTTGATATGGCTATGTTAAGGCAGAACAGTAGCTTTCGTTTTCCTGGTTTGCCACACTCTTACAAATAGTTATGATAATGTTTAGTTACCCCAATTTTAACATATTTTTACTGATGAAACCCTTTAATATTAGCCTATATATTATATTATATTCATATTTTCAGCCTTACCTTATCTTCAAGATAGTTGAGGATGGTGAACAGCTCTACAGTAGGCATATGTAGACACGATGCCAGGCACAGTTGTTTCAGAAACGAAACTGGAAGTGCGGACTGGAATAATGTTGCCTTCAAAATAAAACTGATGTTTGTGTCTGAATTTCACTGTGTAAATTCCTCGCGTTTTAAAGGTGTGTGCTAAGTGTAGCTCCGTTTAAAACGGTGAATAGTTTTTTAGGTAGGCCTACTAATGTCGTTTTACCAAGCACTACTTGCACACAGTGGTGTGGCTATATGTATTCTTATCCTTTGAGCCTTGTTCGTACACGTGTTTAAAGTCACGTTCACCAAACTCTCTTAACTGGGATATAAAACAAAATAAATTGTTCATTTAGTGCCACCTGTTCACGATGGAGTGCCTCTCGTGAGATTTGATCCTCGACACCCCCAAATCATGGCTATTTGTTCATTTACACAATTGCTACTTTTCAGTAGGCCTACGCAGTTTCATGTCCTGTAGCCGAAAATCAGCAATTGCAAAACAATTAGCAGCTACCAAACACGTGTCAACAGAGCATATATATAACATTTATAAATTGAGTGGTTTGAAATAAAGTAACAATATAAAACGGGTTTCTAAAGTAAATTGATTTATGACTTACAAGGGAGGCGGACGAGAGAATATTATCATATTATTGTATATAATGAGGGAATATATTCACCCGGAGACCTACCTGCGTAAAGACCCTGAGGCAGCTGTCATCGTCAGAGACGCCAATAAAATCATACAATCTAAAATAAAGTTGTTGAACCTCCCAGTAAATTGGCCAGCCATGATGATGATGCATGTTGTGAACAGAATATTGATTTTGCGAGTTATTTATTTAGTTGATTTCTGTTACATTTGTAAACTTTAAATTAATTCAGATCAAAATATATTATATGGGTCTTGTGTCAAACAATATATTTTCCCTAGTGAGGGGCTGCCATAGACTCTGTTAAGAAATTCTAAAAGACGTGCTCGTTGATTTCTGAGGAAGAAGATCGCTTGGGTCCAATTGAAAATTAAGCAAAAGGTTTAATAAAACAATGATGAAATTGACATGTCAAAAACAATATTACACTGCAGCTGACAAAAACGTTTTTTAATGTAATTTTTACTTCCTTCATCAAAATTACTTTAAAAAAGTGTTTCTTTGTGTTCGAGTGTGTAGCACTTTGAAATAAATGTTTACTTTGTCCAAATTTTCACACAAATCACTTTATTTTGAAGGTGATTATTGGAAGTTAAAGACACATTTTAGCTGTCTTGATTGACACAACTTTTAAGTTTCGTTTTCCCATTAACCCGACATGATGTTTAACTACAGCATCACATCGTTACTTCAGTGTAAAATCATATATACACTATGTTAAATGTAATGTGCTCAGTCCATAAGTTATTTATAAGTTTACTCCTCAGCTGGTCCAACTCGAACACTGTTTGCTATACAGTAACTGTCTGACCTGCATTAATAAGTTTCAGTTTTTCTATCTATTCATTCTAAATACAATTCATTAATTTAGGAATAGGAAGATGTTCTAAGTTTCCAAATTCCCCATCACCTAAGGTCTGGTCAGCAAGAGCTTTTATTGTCACTGAGTGTGTTTACAACAAAGAACAAACTTAATACATAGCATGCAACTTAACAATAAACGTGATTAATTAGCTTTTTTTGCCAATGCAAACATCTGAGAAACTAGGAAGTTGTTTCCTGACAAAAAACAAATACTAATTGGACCCCTCCCTTTTCTGCCTGCTGATGGCTTCTCTGGCTTTCCTGACTGAGCTGGCAGTTTGGGAGGGTCCGTTAGCTAATTGGTGGACACCTGGGTAGGCCTCAACCAAGACTATTTAAGCTAGTCATTGTTGTGCTGTCTGCCTTCTCCTTCTCCCCACAGCTCCTGGTTTGGGTTTGTGTCAACTCTTCTGTTGCAGTCATTTATCCACACATCTTTCACTCACCCACACACCACACACTAATGATACCAGTGATTCCACACATTATGATTCTTTTGTAAATAGTTCTTGTTTATTTAACAATAAACAATTAATTGGCACTTTAACCTGTCTGGTCTCCCCTCTTTGTCACATGCGTTGAGCCGGTTTGTGACAAGTGGGGGCTCGTCTTAAGTGGTAGGATGAATTAGTTTAAGCCTAAATTTAGCCTAAATTGTAATTTGGCCTAGAGTAAGTTTGTGTCGGTTATTTTGAGGGGAAATCCAGGTTGTTAGTGCCAGTCAGTTTTGCTTAGTGGTAGGTTGTAGGAGACCCTTTTTTTTCACTCCTCTTTGTGGAGTTGTATATCTGATTGGACTTTGATTGATTGGGGCTTCAAGGTGGGACCAATCTGGAGTGTTTGGGTGTTATGTGCAGGAGTACCTCTTCCCCTGTTAGGCTTGGCAGCGAGTACTTCTATGGTACTCGTGGTGTTACTTTAAGTGGCAGCGAAGGTGGGTAGAGCTATTAGCTCGGGAGCATCTCCGTGGCTGTGAGAGGGTCGCCGGTTTTCTGGTTGCTTTCTTCACACCACTGGTTTAGAGTGCATAAGTACCCCCCACCACTAACTGCACAAAGACTAGGGGTGAGTTAGTTAGCTAGCTTCAATGGTTGTTGTTAGTCAGGGTTGGGGTGTGGTTCCTGTTCCCATGTTACTCCTGTGTTTGTTTTTTTTCCTATATGTCCCAGTCAAGATTTGTTTAGCTGGTGAGAAAGTTTCATTCAAAATCCTTCAGAGTCTGTGCTGGAGCAATGCACAAAAGATCAGTTGTTGAAGATTTCAGAGCACTATGAGGTTGAAGTTGTAGATAAGAAGCTAAAAGAGTGTTTGTTTGAGGTTGGGGTTTTGTGTGGCTAGTCTGGTTCCTGGCTTAGCGACGTTAACTTTTGAGCAGCAAAAGGAGTTTTCGGAGTTGCAACTTAAGCAGCAAGTGGAGTTAGAGATGTTGAAATATGACAAGGAGATACAACTTCAGACCATAAAGCACACAACTGAGCGTACAAGATTGGAGGTGCAACAGTATCAGCTACAGTTAGTGAAGGAAGGTAAGCTATCAGAAGTGCTAGGCACTGATAGTCAGGAGGCCAATAGGGGCAAGAACACTCAGTTTGACTTGGTTAATAATATTGGCCTGCTTCCTAAGTTCAGTGAGTCGGATCCGGACACATTTTTTTTTTTCTTTTCTATTTGAGCGCATCGCAGATGCTAGGGACTGGCCAGACGCAGACAAACCTATGCTGTTACAGTGTGTTCTAACTGGAAAGGTGCAAGGAGCCTACTCAGCTTTGAGTGTAGCCGGTAGTAAAGACTATGAAACCGTAAAGTCTGTAGTGTTGGAAGTCTACGAACTTGTCCCAGAGGCTTATCGTCAGTGTTTCCGTTCCAGAAGAAAGCTTGACAACCAAACTTACATTGAATTTGTTCGTGACTTGATATCGTTGTTTCAGCGCTGGTGTACAGCATCTAAGGTTGACACTTTTGAGAACCTTTGCAATCTGGTTATCTTAGAGCAGCTCAAAAACTCAGTTCCGGAGAGTGTTGCTACATTTATTAATGAGCATAAAGTAAAAACTCCCAGAGAGGCTGCAATATTGGCAGATGAATGTGTTGACCCACAAAAGTGTTTTTGGAAGTAATGGAGACGTTTGCCGTAAGATTGACAGTTACCATGGTCAGAAAAAGTCAAAGCTGGTCCTGGTGGGCGGGGCGCACCAGTTAGCTCTTGCAGGTACTGTCGAGAAAAGGGGCACTGGAAAAAGGATTGTCCAGTTTTCCAGTCAGGTGAAGCCTGTTGTCATGGCTCCTCCAGGCATTACATCTGTGACCCCTCAGGCTGATTTCTGGGCCTTCATCTCAGATGGGTTTGCCTCATTGGTAGGAAGTGGTGTGCAGGTTCCTATTAAAATCTCAAGAGATACCGGAGCATTAGATTCTTTTATTCTTGAATCTGTGCTGCCATTTTCTTCCAAAACTGACACTGGTGGTTGTGTGATCACGGTTGGTATGGGAAGGGTTCCATTCTCTGTTCCTTTACACTTAGTAACTCTTAGTTGCGGTCTTGTCCAGGGGGAGGTGTCAGTCGGCATCTGGCCTGAGTTGCCTGTTGAAGGTGTTCATATGATTCTGGGGAATGATTTGGCTGGGGATTAAGTGTGAGCTGACAGGGTGCCTAATGTAGTGAAGCCGCCAGCTGGTTCCTCAGTTGTAGCATCCTCAGCGAGGCCACTAGGCTCCAATGACCTTTTTCCAGCCTGCGCTGTTACCTGAGCTGCCAGTCGAGCTAGGTCAGAGGCAGTAGAACCAGTGTTTGGAGTTGCCAAACTCTCTGTTGGTAAACCAGCTAGCTAGTTCACAGGCTGAGTTGGTGGCAGAACAGAAAGCAGATGCATCCTTAACTCAGCTGTTCGACAGAGTTGTGCCAGCATCAGAGGTTAGGAGTTCTGCTCAGTGTTATTTCCTCCAAGATGGATTGCTGGTTCGTAAATGGGTGCCGCAGGGTTTGGTGTCTCTGGGAGAGTCAGTCTTCCAGGTTGTTGTCCCTGTTGATCGATGCGGTATAGTCCTTCGGACATCACGTGGTGATGTGGCAGGTCATACACATCCACACTTCAGCAGTTGCTATAAGAAGTTGAAACCTTATGAATTTTACAAGGTTAAATGGTTAGTTTTTAAGTACAGAACAAACTACAGTTCCCATGAAAATACTACAAGCGAGAATGCAGTTGAGTAGCACAAATAGTGCATTTATTAGGCTACTTGTAACTTCACTACCAGCAGTTCCAACGGCTGTTAACTACTGTCTTGGCTGTGGTGGGGATGCTGGGCCCCTTGGTCTACACAGTATGTACTATGTTAAGATTCAGAAAGCATACACTCATACTGATATTTTCTAAGAGGGTGCATCTTACAATATTCTTCATTATAATGAAGTGGGATTACATTTTACTCACCCATTTAGTTGACCTTTTTGCGGATAGCATTCAGCTTCTCCTCCAGCTTTGTGGGCATGATGTAGACCTTGTAGGAGTCAGTGACATAGGCCACACAGTGGATCTTGTCCTTAAGCCCTGGAGACTTAGGATAGCCGCTGGTCTCCGAATGCAGAGGAGCAGAGGGGTTGAACTGAGTCATACAGTTCACAGTTCAGGGGAAAGACAGGAACAGTTTGAGTTAACTAAAGCTAAATCAATGGCTCATAAATTCAATATCCTGCTAAATATTACGGGTGTGCATTGGCACTGCCCTCACAATTCGATTACGATTCACCAGGTAACGATTCTACGATGCATTGCGATGCATCAAAATTCTACTGCACACAACAAGGCAAATTTTTCATCAGTCATGAGGCAATACAAGCAGTCAGATATTGAACAACAGATTTTATTGGCTGCTATGTGTGTATTTTCACTCTCCTGTATCTTTGACATAAATGCCATTAAATAAAATTGAATGGTACAGGGTATTGGATATGGCATTTTCAAACCTGAAAAAGAAAACATAAATCACTGCTTTCAGTGCTTTGAATGAGTGATTTGTTGTTGTCGAAGCCAACTCAGGATGCCAACGATCAACATGGTTCGTGAAGTTAGTTGTATTGCCAACGTGCTTGATTTTAGTGTGGCAGGTTTTAGTGACATAATCGATTATGGCACTTTGCCGCATCGATGCTGAATCGTGCATGCCCCGCATTGCGATGCATTGCCGAATCGATTATTGTTGACACCACTACTAAATATAACAAAAATCTCTACCTGGTAACAGTCTGGCAGATGACCTTTTAAGGGTGCTGCTGATGTCATCTATATCAAGCCCTGCACCTGTGCTTTCCTCCAGTCCCATGGTATCACACAAGATGATTGGCAGAAGTTTTCCATCTCGCCCAGCTTTCATTGAGTAGGTGCGAAACTGTCAAACAAAGTGATTGGCTAACAATCCACAAAATGGGGACGTGGCAGGATTTTTATTTTGAAATCAATCACCACAAATGGAAATCATTAAAGATAGGGTTGGTAGCATTTTCCAATATACACTTTTTTAATATATTTTTCAAATGGTCTTTACACCCAAACAGCTATAAATAACTTATGGACTCTGAAAAAAAGAGTGAAAAAAGATCCATCATCGGTGGCTGCTGTAATCCTGTAAAAACTCTGGTCAGTGTAGCCCCACTGTGTGTAGGCTACTCTACACCTCAGGTGTACGAGCCAGAGCTCATGCCGTGTCGTAGGGCTGGGCGATATGGAGAAAATCAAATGTCTCTATTTTTGACCAAATACCTCGATACCGTAACGATATTGTAGTGTTGACTATTGGTGCTTTCACAAAATATTTACACAATGAGATGTTTGATAAATAATCATCAGTAATGTGGATATAATGACTAAGTGGGTAAAGGCAAATTATATAACCGTTACAACAGTCTGGTAAGTTAAGGACATCACTTTACTGTAATGCAGCCTTTAAAACCAGGAAAAGACAACACTTATGTCATATCACGATATTCAAAATCTAAGACGATACCTAGTCTCATATCACGATATCGATATAATATCGATATATTGCCCAGCCCTACCGTGTCGCTGCCCAAATATCTTCAAGTCTGCTGGAAAACGGAGGATAAAACTCAGCAAAATGTGCCACTGCCGCGGTCACCTGCACCCACCGGCCCTGCTAAAAAGAAAATAAAGACTGTAGCTGAAATAACGACAACTAAAAGGATTTAGACGCAGCAAGAGGACAAACGGCGATGGAGACAGCTGACGAGTTGAGGGATAAAAACTGACGCCATGGTTGCCGTCTTTCTGTTGGACAGGTACGTGGTTTTTTGTTTTTTTGTGGAGGATTTGTTTCTTTCAGAAAATGTCTAGCCAATGTAGCTTTACATTTATGTAGCGTTAGTCATACTAGCCCAATGCTTACGTAAGCTTCCCTGTCAATCTAGGCTACTAGTAAGCTAACACTAGCTAATGTATATTTACATATTCTTGTCTAACAAAACGCTAATTTGTGTAACATTACATGGTCGCCGGGGGTCTAATTTACATATCTGCTTTCCACAAATGTGCTGATGCAGGCTCTGCATTCTTTTTGATTATTTTGTAGTTATGACAAAGATAATTCGACGTCGACACCGTGCAAACTCGGATCGATGAGACTACCTCTCTCTCCCTGCTGTGTTAACTATTTCACATCTCTCTCCGTCCGGTGAGTAACGTTAGCTTGATGTAGAAGTCAGCTGTTCTCTTTTGATGTGCAACACATCAATTATAAATATATAAGTTAAATATTTGCGCCAGAGAAATGGTAACTGTACTGTTGTTCATTGTGGCTGTCTTTCTATATTCTCTCTCAAGGACAATCACTGCCAGAATAGTTTGCCACAGCTGATGATGCTGCCACATCCAGAGCCAGACCTGTCTGCCAACACTGGAGCCCTGGACAAAGTTTCGAATAGGCCTACTATATTTATTATTTTTATGAAAATAAACAAGTTTTGCACAACATTGGTCTGTATTATTTTGTACAGCATGTACGGAGATGAGATAATATATTGATAGCTGTAATATGTAAAAGTAATTTCTTATTTGAAAAAAAAATAAAAACAAAGGGTTAACGTTTTACGTTTTATTTATTTTATGCTAACTGAAATAAAACCATGCCAATCAGGGTCAACTATAATAAAGTCAACTTTAGCATGGGTATGAATACTTATGAGCAGCACTGTATATACTATATTTATATTTTCAGCCTTACCTTATCTTCAAGATAGTTGAGGATGGTGAACAGCTCTACAGTAGGCATATGTAGACACGATGCCAGGCAGAAGTTGTTTAAGAAACGAAACTGAAGTGTGGACTGGAATAATTTTACCTTAAAAACAAAACTGATGTTTGTGTATGAATTTCACGGTGTAAATTCCTCACGTTTTTAAAAGTGTGCTAAATGTAGCTCCGTTTAAAACGGTGAATGTAGTTGTTTAGGCAGGCCTACTAATGTCGTTTTACCAAGCACTATTTGCACACAGTGGTGTGGCTATATGTATTCTTATCCTTTGAGCCTTGTTCGTACAAGTGTTTCAAGTCACGTTCACCAAACTCTCTTAACTGGGATATAAATCAAAATAAATCGTTCATTTCAGCCTAATTAGTGCCACGTACCTGTTCACAATGGAGTGCATGCCTCTCGTGAGATTTGATCCTCGACGCCCCCAAATCACGGCTATTTGTTCATTTACACAATAGACCTTTTTCACGGCAAACATGTTCATGTCATAGTAGGAAAAGCACAGGTGTATTTAAAACCATTAATGATGGCTGCATTCCACTTATGAGAGGCCCTGGTGTTGTGCATGAAATAGCTTACTGGGACACTTGATGGAATTGAGCCATTGTTAAGGTTATCAATTTCAGCTGTGCTTTTCCTACTATGACAAGTCAAAATGTCTGCTGTCAAAAAGGTCCATGCTACTACTTTTCAGTAGGCCTACTCAGTTTCATGTCCTGTAGCCGAAAATCAGCAATCACAAAACAATTAGCAGCTACCAAACACGTGTCAACAGAGCAGGGCTGTAACATTTATAAATTAAGAGTGGTTTGAAATAAAGTAACAATATAAAACGGGTTTCTAAAGTAAATTGATTTATGACTTAGAAGGGAGGTGGTCAAAGAGATTAAAAGTCGAGGAGATGGACAAGAGAACATTGAGCATCATATTATTGACCCTTTGAAAACACGTCACACGACACCGGCGCCATGACGGACGGCGGAAGCACAGGCTAAACAGTAGTAGACAAGCGGAAAGGTTCATAGTTTCAATCAGTTTGAAATACATAACACTAAATAAACTGTATTTATGGCTTTATATGGCTTCTTCTATTTTACAACAAGTTGTCGTGCCTTTATCGGTCGAGGTAGGGCATCTGGTAGGTGCTCACAAAGAGCAGTATTTTGAGAAGTTGGAGATAGCAGGATTGGATACCGACCCTTAATTCTTTCTCCCTCCGTTTTCACAGACCTCATTAAATCGCAGAGTCTGCCCGACTTCAGTCCACACGTTCTGTACCACTATGTGGTAAACGGGGTATCCCCATATACTGGTGCTGATCTCAAAGCTTTTAAAAGTCCTGATGCTTACCAGTTCTTTGTAGCTGGCTGGGTTACAGGTACTAGGGATGGGCGATACCACACTTTTAGGATTCGATACGATACTGATACTTTTTCTTGCATTTTCATCGATATCGATACCAATACCGTTAATTTCTTATTGTCAATTTTTGTCAGTAAAAATATTATTACATTTAAGACAAATCACAAGACAAATACAGACCATTTATACAAAATGTATTATGGTCAATACATAATAAAATTAAAATAAAAATAAATAACATAAATATGAATGAAATAAATTAAATATGAACAAAAACATACACATTTTCAGGCCCTTGGCTGTGTCGCTGTCGGCTGTGTCACACGTTGACGCTCATTCGCTCGTCTCCTGTCACGTGACATGGGCCAGCTCAATACGCCGCCAGGTACAGGGGTGTCCCGGCACATAGTAATTTAAGTAAGTAATCTAAAACAGCTGAAAGTGATGCATACACCCCCAATTATTATTTTTTAGTTTATATCGATATTTTTTTAAGGAAATCAATGCCAAATGAGTAGCGTGAGTCTATCGATCTATCGATGTATGTCACCATCGGCGGAGCGGGGGGGGGCGGGTGGCTAATTGGGCTTAAGCCCCGAATGTTGTAGGTTTTTTAAAATAACTTCCACTTTGTTTCATTTCCTCTCTCAGTCTTTCTGACTGGAGCGGCAAAAAATGAAACAAAAGCTCCACCACGCACGGTAATAGAGCTTTTGTTTCATTTTCACGGTAACGCATTGCGCATCACTCAGCTTGTTTGCCAACTGCCAATAAAAACTAACGAAGAAGAATATAAATATCCTTCTTCGTCGTTAACTTGTCATCAGGGGCTGGCGGGCTGTTGTCATGTTGTATGTTTCATCGGTGTCGCGAGCTTACTGGCTAACCGAGGAGCATCTCGCTGCAGTCTGCGGGAAGCGGGGCTTGACATCAAGCCCCGCCCACATCCAAGTCAGTATTTTTTTTTTTTTTTTTTTTTTTTTTTTAAACCTACGTCGTCTCCCCATACAGTCTATGGCTCGAACGGACCAAGATGGTAGCAAACCTCATATCCTCTTGTTTCACATTAGATGTCAGAAACTGATGTAAGCTAAACACAAACTACATTTCATGCAACAACAGTGAACTGTAATTGGGTCCGTGTACTTTTTCGTTCATTTGATTTCCGACTTTGAAACGAAAAGAGTGGTTCGGAAATAACGTAAGACTGCTCCGGTGAAAGCCTTGTTTTCATGAGCTTCTGGGGCTAGCTGCTAGCTAGCTCGGAAGCTACATCTGATGGAAGGCAGGTTGCTAATTAGCCAATGCTAAAAAGTATGGAAGTAGCCTACTAGTTTCCCCTGCTTTCTATCAATATTCCTCAGTATTTGTCTTTTGGTGTAGTTTGCTAACATGCTCGTAGACATGTAAATGAACTGTTTGCGTGCTAGCTAAGTCAACGGTCAACACCTTTTATATTGTAACGTGAAAGCTCAGGCTGCGTTAGCTTCAGCTAAACCACAGCAGCAACTTGCACTGCCCCGTTAAAATGCAACTTCAACCCTCGGATATAACGGTAATCACGTAGCGATTTTACTGTATCTAGACATCTGTATGTGTGTTCGACCTTTTGAAATACTTAGATTAGGTGTGTTACTGTGCAGGTAATATCCGAGGAGCGTCTTGCATGATTGTGAGTTCTCCTGAACCAGACTGAGAGACCATTTAAAGGCTCAGGAACCCTTTGCAGGTGTTTTGGATTAATTAGCTGATTAGAGTGGGACACTTTGAGCCTAAAATATTGAACCTTTTCACAATATTCAAATTAATAAAAAAATTCTACCAGGCTGTCTTGGTCATGGATGTATTAAGAGAACGGTCTTGGTCCGTTAGAGCGTATGGGGAATGACGTAAGCAAAAAAAAAATGACTGACTTGGATGTGGGCGGGGCTTGATGTCAAGCTGATGACTGCAGCGAGATGTACTTGGGCTAACCGGCTGAAGTTATGGATATAACACATAGACTGTATATATTATATAATATATACAGTCTATGATATAACAACGTTTTTTATACGGAACAGGAACACTAGTAACCATAGTAACAGACCTCACCGGCCGGAGAGATTCAGGAGCAGCGTCAGACGAACCGCGGACAAGTGTTGCAGGTTTGTGAATCCGCTGTTGTAACACTTGAGTTAAGTGACTGTATTGCTGGCTAGCTAGCGAGTTAACATTATTAGTTGTTATTAAGAGAAATTAGTTGCTAATAGAGATGGGCGGATGATTTGTCTGATGATTTGTCATGTACACAGGGGGTGGCGGGAGGGGGGCACTCGTAAAACCGAAACACACAGCTTGTATCAAATGCTAAGTTATCTCAGGGCATGTTTTACAGCTAATCTCGGCACATTAGTGGGATAAGAAGAAAGACTAATTGAGAAATATAGTGATAAATATCAGAAAGACATGAGAAAGTTTATTTCCTCCTCCTGATGACAACAATTCCAAGTACAGATGTATCAATATCACTGGAAAAGTGATTCCCCCCCCCATACTTTAATTTAAAAAGTAAATCTTTAATATATTCTACATTCATTACATAAAAAGTAAAATATTTCAAGCCTTTTATTGTTTTAATCTTGATGATAAGGGCTTACAGCTCATGTAAATCAAAACTCAATTTTTTTCCCCCACCCCTCATATAGTCCATATGCATATCCATTTATGCCACACAACATGCAATCAGTATATCCACCTTATTTTTCAACTTTGAAGCTAAGTAAGCTATTTTCTGTGAATGTGAGAGACTTCCGGTTCATAGGGAAATAACGAGATGAATAACAAAGTGCTATTAATGATAAAAATATTTGTGCTACAAACTAGTGTTTACAATTATGACAAATTCAATACATCAAAATAATAGGGTAGGGTAGAAAAATACCAGTTTCCAATATCGAGAAGCATAACAAGCTTTTTTGTACAGCTAGAAATAACTGTAAGCGGATGACATCGGAAGCCAGACACATTCCATTTACAAATGTCCGTGCCACTCTTCCGTGAATAATAAGGTGGATACCATAGGCCAAAAAATGTCCCCTAAAAAGGTGTTAGGTTTGTTTGATTGTTAGTTGTATGTTTTGCCTCTGATTGATTTGTGCTTATCATTTCTTGCAGGATTATCAGAAGTGCTGCCGCTCTTCTTCCTCTCGACATTATCACTACCCTCCTCACCTGGCCTTCATCCTCACCTGGCCTTCATCCTCACCTGGCCTTCATCCTCACCTGGCCTTCATCCTCACCTGGCCTCCATCCTCACCTGGCCTTCATCCTCACCTGGCCTCCATCCTCACCTGGCCTTCATCCTCACCTGGCCTTCATCCTCACCTGGCCTCCATCCTCACCTGTACTGCTTTCTTTCTAAATTTCTATTTTACTTGTTAAGGATAACAATAAATTGAAATGCATGAATTAATAAATTGTTCTTGTTTTAAAACAGATTTTTATTGTTTTATTATATTACATTATTAATACTTGTGTATTGTTTAAAAATACACGATAAACCTTGTTGTGCAGTTAAAGCTTCAATTGTTCTTTTTTCCATTTCATGGATTCTGATGTAGTAAATTTATCAGCTAAGCACAAACTAAACAACTGAACTCTTAAGATTAGTAATGATGTTTACACCAAATTCCAATTTTACCTATGTAGGCTAACTTCAAAATAGTCAGATAATGGTTGCCTCTTTTTAGTTGCCAGGGGTGAAAATGAGTCATCCTTAACATTTTTGGTGTTTTGGATTCACTACAGCTGGAGAACAATTAAATACAAAATAGGTTGTAGGCTCTACTGGGTGATTTTTTTATTTTTTACTGAGTAACTATCATCATTTTCCCAGATAGTGTATAGAATTTTAGGCATTCTATTATCTCAAACAGCCTGAAAAATAGTGCATTTAGCTGGGCATGCCCCCGGACCCCCCTAGGTTTGGGCTAAGCCCCGAATGTTTATATCGTCTGGCTCCGCCCCTGGTTAGCACGGCAGCTAGCTGGTTGAGGATAATTTTATTTATCACTAATTTAAAACAGAAAGGCAATACATACACATGCTTGTGTTGGTGAGGATTACTCTGCAGATTGTGAATGTGAGAACACGAACGAAAACGTACGAGTTTAGCTTGCCGTCCATCTACAGCATAGCTCTTCCGCCGTCCGTCATGGCGTTCATAATTTGCGCGAGTGGAGCATGACGTCACGTGCAAAGGGTCAATATAATGAGGGAATATTGGCGCGTTCATGTCATCTCGGAATAACAGGGACCGCCCCCGTGATTACGTTGTTTTTCCGACTACCAGTGTTCACCATGGTGTTCACATGGTTCACACGGGATGCGTGTTCTTCTTCTTCTGTTATATTGCCGTTTGGCATAACAACTTGTTGCATGACTGCCATCAAATGTTGGGTGTAGCCTAGAGCATCAGGTGTGTGAAAACCTGGTGAAAACATGGAGGCTACAATAATTTGCTGCTGTTTTCTTATGCGAGCATAAAAACAGCACATCGTCAGGTGTTTGTGTTATCTGCAGGACAACGAACAGGAAAAGACACGGATAATGTGTTGGTTTTTTTTTTTATACATAGGCCTATTTATGAATAATTTATACATAGGCCTATTTATGAATAATTTGAAACATGTTTGTTATGTCCGTTCAGGACGATTTAATCTGTGTTCGCTTGGTAACGCCTTGGCGTATGCGGAAGTGACAGTTGTTTTGGTCTAAAAGGGAAGTTCCGGTTTTAAGATAATAAAGTGAGCTGCGGCCTTAAATCTCTCATCCAGCGTCCTTATTATATACAACATTTGGCAACAAGGATGGCTGAATTTTCTCTTCCTCCTCCACCTCCTTTCCTCGCACTTCCCGGTGAGCCGACAATACCGTGGAATCGCTGGCATCAGTCTTTTGAAACGTACATTCAAGCTATGGGATTAGCCGACGTGAGTGAGGCTCGGAAAACGGCATTGCTGAGGCACTGTTTGGGGGTCGAGGGACAACGTGTACTGGAGACGCTAACCGGCAACGGGGCAAATACGGATTATGCAGGGACAGTGACACTTTTGAAAGACCAGTTTGCTGCCCCACAGAGTGCTTTATTGAGACGGTTTATGTTTCGGCAACGGCACCAACTCCCGGGTGAGTCTGTCCATCAGTATGTCTCCAACCTGAAACGTTTAGCCAGCCATTGTAAATTCAGTGCATTGACGGACGAGATGATACGTGATCAACTGATTGAACACACTACACAGCCTAAAATCAGGGAGACGTTACTGGAATCTGATGATTTGACACTAGCTAAAGCTGTTGCCATTGCATTCCAAATTGAAAGTGCAGCGGAATGTGCAGCCAAGTTAACACAGACAGAATCATCATTAAGCCAAGCAGTACGCCTGAGTGCGCTGTCGCAGGAGCAGCAGCAACAGCAGCAGCCATCTAGCGCTGGTTTGGATGTTCCAGACACAGCCCCAAACCCAGTCATGCACCTCACAAGACAACAAGGGCCACGTCAGCGTCAAAGGCAGCTTTCCTGCGACAACTGTGGATCAAACACTCATGCCGCCAGCTAATGGCCAATCATGTCGTAACTGTGGAAGGAAAAATCACTTCGCAAAAATGTGCCGCTCTGCCCCCTCCAGGTCGGATGGACACACTTCCCGTGGCTCACCCACCATAATTCGCCATGTAACATCGGGGCCCATGCAGTTCAAGTCATGTACAGTGAAAATTGACACAGTGTGTACTCCGCTGCTGCTGGATACAGGCGCAAGTGTCTCCCTCCTGAATGCCAGTACATACCGTCAGTTTTTCCTTTCCCGTCCGCTGGCTGCGCCCACTGCTGTCCTACACGGGTATGGGGACTCAAAAATTGACCTGTTGGGGTCCATCACAGTGACTGTCAGCTATGGCACTAGGATCTTGCCCTCCTTTGTCTTCAATGTGGCCCGACGAGGAGCAAATTTAATGGGGCTGAATCTGTTCATAGCATTGGGATTTTCACTCATTGACACCAAGGGGGCTGCCATCATGACTGTCGCTGCCGGACCGCATCAGAAGTGGTCATCACTGTTCGGAGGGCTGGGCTGTCTGTTTGCCTTTGCCCATCAACCCCTCATTGACTCCTCAGTGACTCCAGTCGTCCAGCCATTGCGCCGTATTCCACTGGCACTGAGGGATGGAGTGTCCGTTGAGCTGCAGCGGCTGCTGGATGCCGGTATCATTGAGCCGGTTGATGCCTCGCCATGGATTTCGAATCTGGTTGCGGTCAGAAAGAAAACAGGGGCTCTGCGCGTCTGTGTGGACCTCCGCGCAGTAAACAAAGCAGTTATCTCGGACAGATACCCATTGCCCACGTCCGAGGAGCTCACGGCACAATTTCACGGCTCCACCGTCTTTTCTAAACTGGATCTCAGAGAGTGCTATCTCCAGGTGCCCCTCCACCCTGAAAGCAGAAACCTGACGGCCTTCGTTACACACCTCGGTGTTTTCCGCTACACGAGGATGCCGTTTGGCCTTAGCTCCGCCCCCTCCTGCTTCCAAAAGGTCATGACCTCAGTGCTGGCAGGTATACCAGGTGTGATGATCTACCTTGATGATGTGGTGGTACATGGTGCTACTGCTGCTGTCCATGACAGTCGCCTGCAAAGTGTATTCGAAGCCCTCGCCAAGCACAGTCTAACCCTCAATGGCAGCAAATGTGTTTTTGCGGTGCCGGCGATTGAATATGTAGGCTTCCGACTTTCCACTGAGGGCATCTCCCCCCTTCAATCTAATGTGGAGGCCATCCTCTCCGTTCCCGAACCGACCTCAGCTGCCCAGCTCGCTTCATTCCTTGGCATGACGGGCTACTACATGAAGTTCATGCCTCAGTATTCGGCCATAACGGCCCCACTGCGACGGCTGCTTCGGAGAGATGAGCCATGGGTCTGGTCCCCGGAATGCACCAAGGCAGTGCAAACCCTCAAAGCTCACCTCACCTCCAGTGTTGGCACACTTTGACATATCCAGTCACACCTTGGTCACCTGTGACGCCTCGGCCATGGCGATAAGGGCTGTACTGTCACAAGTACAGAACGGCATGGAGAGGCCTGTTGCATTCGCCTCCCGGGCTCTGAACCAAACTGAACAAGGATATTCGGTTGGGGAGCGGGAGGCACTCGCTTGCATGTGGGCTTGCGAGAGATGGCACCTCTACCTTTATGGCCGCCAGTTTACGCTGAGAACTGACCACCAGGCCCTGACAGCCCTGCTCTCCTCTACTGGCACCGGTCACAAGCTGCTGAGACTGCACCGTTGGTACGACCGCCTTCGTCAATACAACTACACTCTACAGTTCACCCCGGGCCGGGATAATGTCGTTGCAGACCTTCTGTCTCGGTCAGTGCCTGCCCAGGCCCCGCCCGACAGCGTCAACCACATCGAAAGTGAGATTATTCACATGCTACACACGCCGCTTGAGTCCACGGTCACTCTGCAGGAATTGAAGGCAGCCTCAGAGCAGGATCCAGTCATCTCCCAGCTCTGCACCTACATTCGTCAGGGATGGCCAAGGGCGTTGCCAGAGGAGCTGTTAGCCTTCTCTCGGGTCAAGCAGGAGCTCTCTTGTTGGAATGACACATGTGTGGCACGTGGGTTTTGCACTGTGATTCCGGGGGCCCTTCGCGCCCGTGTGCTGGTCATGGCACATGAGGGCCACTTGGGCATAGTGAAGCTTAAACAGAGATGCCGCAACCTGGTGTGGTGGCCAGGCATAGACAAAGACATTGAGGCCCTCGTTAAAGAATGCCCAGCATGCCTTGTGAGTGGGAAAACCGGCCGCCTACCCCCACCACCCCTGCAACCTCTGGTCTGGCTCTCAAAGCCATGGGAGCATCTGCAGCTAGACATATGTGGCAAGATCCACTTGGATCTGGCCCCCCACTCTCAGTGGTTCTTGGTCGTAGTGTATGACTTACACTCCAAATGGCCTGAGCTGACCACCACTGGCTCTGTCACCTCCCAGGTCATTGTGGACTTTCTGGAGTCCCTCTTCTCCCGCTGGGGCCTTCCACAGACCATTACCACTGACAACGGTCCACAGTTTATTTCTGTGGAGTTTACATCATACCTGAAGAACAGGGGGATTCGACACATCCGCACAGCCCTGTATCACCCACAGGCAAACGGCGGGGTGGAACGCTTCCATCAATCCCTGAAAAATGGCATCAGAGCACATCAGGCCCAGGGCTGCTCCTTTAAACAAGCCATACGTCTAACGCTGCTACACTACCGCGCTACCCAGCACTCAACCACGGAGGTTTCCCCAGCCTCACTCATGCTGGGTAGGGAGTTACACCTACCCCTGGACAAGCTCCGCCCCACCGCAGGCATACCCAGATATCACTGTGGCAGACTGGGTGAGAGCCCGCGGACCGCACAGGGGGAACAAGATGGCGTCATTTTGGTCCACTCCACAGCAAGTGGCCCGACGACTGGGACCAGCCACATACCTCCTAGATGATGGCACCCGCTGGCACGCCAGCTGCCTTCAGAAGGTGCCAGCACCTTCTGCAACGCCAACCCAGAGCAGTGGGGACATAATGCCACCCAGAGTGGAGCAGGAGGACTCCATACCTCAATCAGCCGCACAGCCTGAAGATACACCCCCGTTGTCATACCCACTGCCCCCACCACCATCGCCGCTGCCCCGGCTCCCAGACTCCACACCACGGTTTGTCGCACCTTCTGCTGTGTGTTCTCCACGGCCAGTGCGCACGAGGGCACGGCCTGATTATCTGAAGGACTTTGTGCCCTGAGTACCTGAATGACTTTGTGTTTACCTTTCATGTTTGAACCCCCCCAGAGAGGGGAAAATGTTATGTCCGTTCAGGACGATTTAATCTGTGTTCGCTTGGTAACGACTTGGCGTATGCGGAAGTGACAGTTGTTTTGGTCTAAAAGGGAAGTTCCGGGTTTAAGATAATAAAGTGAGCTGCGGCCTTAAATCTCTCATCCAGCGTCCTTATTATATACAACAATGTTATGTCTGTGTATGTTTCTCAACAGAGGCATTTGTCCACAATAAACAGTTTATTGTCATTGAAATATGTTCAGTGAACCAAAGTCGCCTACATCAAACGTCAGTTGTCAACAACGCGTCACCAACTGGGAAACTCGGTTAGCAAAATCTGGCCCGAGTTTCCCACCTCTGATTCCGACAGGAAGGGACGTGAATGATGACGTTTTCACTCGGAAAAACGTTTTTCCATGTCCATGAACGCACGGTATGTTCACCTGGAGACCTACCTGCGTAAAGACCCTGAGGCAGCTGTCATCGTCAGAGACGCCAATCATACAATCTAAAAAAGTTGTTGAACCTCACAGTAAATTGGCCAGCCATGATGATGATGCATGTTGTGAACAGAATATTGATTTTGCGAGTTATTTATTTAGTTGATTTCTGTTACAGTTGTAAACTTTAAATTAATTCAGAACAAAAATGTATTATGGGTCTTGTGTCAAACAATATATTTTCCCCCTTTGGAGACAGGCAGACGATCTGTACAATAGCCTACATTAGTAGTATGACAGGTCCAGGCCACTTGTATACTTTATTCCTAACTACAGAACGAGAAAATTCTAAGTATAGGAATGCAGCAACCTTTCTTACACAGCCTACTTGCTGTATTTCTGTTTGTAGAAATTGTTCTTGCATGAAGTCCATTCCCGTTGATATAAAGAACAGATCACACTTACAAATTAAATATCACAAACTTCTGATTTTATTCTGAACTATACCATTTGGTCCATTATAATTTTATAAAAAACCATTATGAGAAAGTTATTTGATATAACCACTAGGTGTGGCTGAACTCAAAATCCCTCATCTGAGGTTGCTCTTTAACGTTTGACATAAAACAATAAATGGTTATTTAAATGTGAATGATGACTTTCTTAATATTGTTTGAAAGACGTATTTCAAAAGCTCAGACATGAATGTTTTATACTATCTTTGGCCCTGTGTGCTGTGGTGTATTGTCCTGGAAATACAGTTCAGCATACTGCAGGATGTGGTCGACCGCACTAAGCAGAAGCACATCAGTGCTCGCATCCAGGTCCAGCTCTGACGAGTAGTTCTTCACCGGGACGATGTAGGAGGTGGACATACCTAACAAAGCTCCAGCTTTACTCATCTATAAACACACAAAGACCTGACTGTAAGATTTTCACACCATCAGTAATCACTTCCTTCAGCTGGTTAAGAACAATGTCAAATTGGGTGACATTAGGACAGAAAAAAAATCATCTTAAGCCGTTTGTTTTTTTTCATCTCTCACAGAAGTACTTTTAGTTTGAAAATAATCCTGAGAGGAATCACAAAATAAAAGGATCTGATGGCTCGTAATTCCTCTTTTTGTTTTTGAAAATACAGACTGTAATTTGCTGTGACCTTACACCCCCAAACTAACTTTAATCTATTCAAATTGAAGGTCATAATAATTTGTCCAATTGTCATATGAATTGGGTATCCAAGCCTTTCTTGGATTTTAATCTGGTAATGTGAACCTAAATAAGCAAAAGTAATAAGAAGCACCAAAGTCAACTTTTCCATCTGTCCAACAAAACTGTGGTCACACTTCCTCTCCTGTAGTCTGCATGGTGCTCTCACCTTCCTGTATAGTTTGGCTATTTTTGTATTATATGCCACAATCAGTCTGTTTATTTCTGATTCTTCCACTGGTGTATTGTTAAAATAACCTGTTTATTTTCATATCTGTATTGTAGGCCACATAGAGAAGCTGTCCCCCCACTGAAATTAAAAGGTTACACCACACCATAGTAATACATAAAATAAATTCTATCTTCTAAATTAAAAAAAATAATAATTGCAAATGTATCTGTAATATTTTGAGTGCTAATAGGTCTGCATCATGCACTACATTCATGGTTATGTGGTTTGTGCACTTCCCTTTCACTTTAACAGACAATTAAACAGGAGTGTTTAATTACAGGACAAGAACATTTGTTAAACTGCATATGGTTTATTTCAACCTACCATGTCCCGAATGATGCGGCTCTCATAAACCTTGGTGACATCTTTGGCTGTTTCTGGACAAATTTGGTCTACGTGGGTCAGCAGAGCCACCTGGTGAACACCTAACAGAATACAATGCTGTCATTAAGGTTTCACTGCAATAAAACGTTACTGACAGCGCTTTCATTCAGATGATCTCTAAAGAAATTTTCAAGACCAAAGTTGTTGTGCACATCAGCCCCTCTGCGGAAAAACAAATTCAAAACCATAAAAACTATATTAAGGTTAAAACTGACAGAAGTAAAGCTTTGTCAAATGTCGAAGCCCATTTTGTCTGCCAAGGGACTTTAATCTGTTTGTGACAAAGTCTTTGTGTTTGACTGCTTGTTTGTCCTTTTCTTACCCAGCTCACTGATGTGCTCTCGGAGCTGCTGGAAGGTGGTGCTAAGTCCTTTGGGGTAGGTCAGGATTTTAGAGCCGTCCACCACGAAGGCCACACAATGGATCTTGTCTTTGAGGCTTGGCTTCTTCACATAGCCCACAGTCTCAGACCTCACTGGCTGATCTGGGCTAAACTGGGAGAGAGAAATGAAGAGATTACATTTTCAAAAAACTCATGTTAGCAATTAGCACTAAACAAAAAGTATAGCTGAGGCTGATGGGCATGTCATTAGTTGTACAGGTATTTAGTTACAAGTCAAAGCAAAGCACTGTATTTAATAATAATAATATTTTTGACCTGATAACGCTAGATTAAAAGTAAGTTGATCACCAAATTTCATACAATTTATCTTGAGGGGAACATAATTACATGTACCAAATTTCATGGCAATCCATCCAATTATGGTCGAGACATTTCACTCAAAACCACAAATGTTAACCTCCTGGTGACGCTAGAGGAAAGGCCAGAGATGCATCATTTGGGAACCATGAGTGTCTGCATAAAATGTTGTGCCAATCCATCTGGTGGTTGGTTAGATATTTCAGTCTGGACCAAAGTGGTGGACCAAACAAGCAATGCTGCTAGCATAGCTAAAGACTACAATATTACAATAATGATTCTGCTCACCTTGTGTCCCTCAGGTACATGACCTTTAATGACAGACAGGATGTCATAGAGGGTCAGTCCGGTCATCTCTCCACCCCCCAGGCCCACAATATCACACAGCACCAGTCCAGTAGGATCCTCTCCCTTCTGACAATGGATGTGGAAGGACTGCAGCTGACACAAACAAGAAGAAAGTTGAAGGGATGGACGCCTAAAGCATGGGAACAAACTACCTGCTGATTGGAGGTTTGCACCACACTGTCTTCTGATGACGATCTATCGCACCGTTGTGACGAAAAGAGAGCTGAGCCAGAAGGCAAAGCTCTCAATCTACCGGTCAGTTTTCGTTCCTACCCTCACCTATGGTCATGAAGGCTGGGTCATGACCGAAAGAACGAGATCCAGGGTACAAGCGGCCGAAATGGGTTTCCTCAGGAGGGTGGCTGGCGTCTCCCTTAGAGATAGGGTGAGAAGCTCAGTCATCCGTGAGGAGCTCGGAGTAGAGCCGCTGCTCCTTCGCGTCGAAAGGAGCCAGTTGAGGTGGTTCGGGCATCTGGTAAGGATGCCCCCTGGGCGCCTCCCTAGGGAGGTGTTCCAGGCACGTCCAGCTGGGAGGAGGCCTCGGGGAAGACCCAGGACTAGGTGGAGGGATTATATCTCCAACCTGGCCTGGGAACGCCTCGGGATCCCCCAGTCGGAGCTGGTTAATGTGGCTCGGGAAAGGGAAGTTTGGGGTCCCCTGCTGGAGCTGCTACCCCCGCGACCCGTTACCGGATAAGCGGAAGAAGATGGATGGATGGATGTCTTCTGATGAACAAACTTGAGACATTCTTGTTCAGTGTCTCCATGATAACCAGGCAAACACCATTCACTGACAAAGACCATAAGATTGAAAGCTTGAGAAAAGCTAGTAATTGGACATTAAGTAAAGATGTCTTTGTCAAAGTTTGAATTAATTTTGTTTGAGATGATGTGTTCCAAATAAACTTGAAACTGATCTTGAAGATATTTGTGTCCAATGAGTACAGGCACATCTGAAGCTGTTGGACAAAATGGAAATGATTGACAACACTTGGACAACCGACAGTCTTTCACAACTTGGCAGACCTCTAAGAAAGTGAAAGTGGCCTTTTGCTTTTTTGTGGATGAATTGCTAAGATACCCTCTTGAATCCAGTAGGGATTCAGTGTCTTGCTCAAATGCCAGATGAGGTCCACTCTCTTTTCAGTATCTCCCCATTTTAAGAAACCTAACAATGAATTTATCCATCCATTTTCATCCATGGGTTTCCTCAGGAGGGTGGCTGGCGTCTCCCTTAGAGATAGGGTGAGAAGCTCAGTCATCCGTGAGGAACTCGGAGTAGAGCCGCTGCTCCTTTGCATTGAAAGGAGCCAATTGAGGTGGTTTGGGCATCTGGTAAGGATGCCCCCTGGGCGCCTCCCTAGGGAGGTGTTCCAGGCACGTCCAGCTGGGAGGAGGCCTCGGGGAAGACCCAGGACTAGGTGGAGGGATTATATCTCCAACCTGGCCTGGGAACGCCTCGGGAACCTCCAGTCAGAGCTGGTCAATGTGGCTCAAGAAAGGGAAGTTTTGGGTCCCCTGCTGGAGCTACTGCCCTCGCGACCCGACCTCAGATAAGCGGACGATGATGGATGGATGGACAATGAATTTCAGCTCATTTTATTCCCACCACCAAGAAAATTTCAATAGTTTTATTGATTTCTCTGTTACTGATTCACTTGTACCTTCTTGGTGAAGCTGGTCAAGGAGGAGCCCACCATGGCCCGGTTGGTGACTCTTCCATTGAACACCGACTGGACTGAACTGACAAAGCTGGACTTTCCAGAACCGACCGGGCCCAGAAGGAGAACCCGAGCCTGAGTCACCTCGTGACAGATCGGCCTGTAGGAGCTGATGGTCTTCATCAGACTTGTCTTTTGCCTGGTTTAGAATTTAGTTAATAGCGTTCAAAATAAGGTTTTCTTTTGACTGCTATGAATTCAAATAATTACAATCTTGACTCAATTGAAGTTCACAGCTTTACTCACTCTTCTGTCCACTCCATGTCTCTCCATTGAGATTCCAACTTTGGTTGAGCTGCTGAGGAGAGTTTAAGAGTTAAGTTTAAGAGTAATGAATATTGTGCGTTTGCTATGTTTCACCTCTTCTGAAGAGTAAAATACATAAAGCTTAATATTAAATTCCTTGCATTTGTTATTTCAATGTTTTTTTTAATTCTGTAGATAAGCGGCAAAACACAGTTATATCACACCCAGATATTTGCAGGAGCTACAGTGGAGTTTATTAGCACAAAAACATCCTTAAGACAGGTTGGTTGAGGGACGTGTCCAGCAAATGTCAAAGCAGGCATCATCAAAGTAATGATTTTGTAACATGTAAGAAATCAATTGCCAGCTTTATCATTTTTTGTAATTGAACCAAAAGGTTTTCAAGCAGGCATTTACTGTTTGGGAAACTGGAACACAGCTGTGTGTGTAGCCCATTTCCAAACTGGGCCTACCAAATTATTTTTTACAAGCATCCAAACAAAGGAGAAAACCCATAAAGTACATTTTCAGTGGCAGTGCTGATCATTGACAGTTTTTTTTCTAGAACTGTTTAGTAGCTTAACTGGGAATGCAAACAAAGGTTTGAGCTCTCTTCTCTGTTGAACTGACATCTGTAACTGTGCTGAGAGCATCTTTGGCACCCGCTGCTGTGCTGCTAGCAGGTTTTGCAATGCTTTAGCTGCATTTACTCAACTTTTAATGATTTCAACTTTTCACACAGTTTGCACAACATTTAACAAGTGTAGACACTGAATACAGACACTAGAGACTCCTCTGCTCACAATATTCAAGCTTTTTCTTACTAGCTTACCTGGGAATGTAAACAAAGGTTTGTTCTCACTTCTCTCTATTGAACTGACGTCTGTAAGTGTGCTGAGGGCACCCGTTGTCATTCTGATAGCAGGTTTGGCTGAAGTAGATGGAGCGGAGGGGAGAAGTTTGGGTGTACCAAATGCAAAGCTGCTGCCGAAGCTGATGGGGAAAACAGTCACATACATCAGAGGGGGAGCGTAGATAAACCAAAGAAGCAGAAATGAACTTGAATGTTCTCTGTTAAAGGTCTTACATCTAAAATACTACATATGTGACCTAAAATGTGATCTAAAACAACTGCATTGTTGAAATGGACGGAGGAATCCAAGTAAGTTTCCCAGAGAGTTTTGCAATCCAGCTAATTTAAATAGTTGACGTTAGGCCTGCTGTGTTGTGTGAACAGTTAACTTCATTTATTTATGTGGCGTTTTCTTTTGCAAGGTGCAAATGTTCCACCAAAACAAGTTCCTTCCTGAGACTATTTTGCAGAGCCACCATCGCTGCGTCCAGAGCTTAGTGCAGCATAAGTCGGTTGTAAACCCAGACCGTTTTTTACCTGTATAATTTATGTATGCGCTGTAGGTCTGGCAATGCGAGACTATCGATTAACCTCTAATATGCGGCTTTTATATTGGTTATATTGGATGATCATATGACGCATAACATTAGCTCAGATAAGACATAACGTACCTTGCAGGTTTAAAAGTAGCTTATTTTCTACACAGACTGACAATGAGATTTGTAATGGAGGTTATAGAATGAATTAATAGATACATTTAGATTAACTTTGTGTGCGTGGATATGACTACTAGCTATACGTTACAAATGTAGCTAGCGCCTACACAATCTTACTGACCAACTGAAGCTAACTCAACTTAATGTTCAGACAGCTAGCGTTAGCTGATGCTTGCTTTTTAAATATCACACAGTCTGGAGACTGGCTGCAAGCATTAAAGAAAGTTTACAAAGCTGGGGACCGTCTCCATCACAGTCCAAAACGGGTCAAAAGTTACCACAGCAGATTAGTCATTTAACTATAATCTTAACTGCCACCCTTTAAATGAAACTAAACGTTGCTAATGTTACATTTTATCTGTGTAACTTAACGTTGCGTCTTAAATATAACCTAACGTTACCTGTATTTGTTGCGTTCCTCCATACCAACCGCTGCATAGACGTGGCGAATAACAGCTAACGTTGGCGTTAAAGGACAGACGGGGAAATATAAACAGATTTCCTTTCAAAGAAAATGAAACCTAAACTGTCAGACAGAGGCAGGCTGGTGCACGACGATAGCTTGCTCTACAAAAAACAACAAACATGAACATTTTGCTTTTGAAACACTATAGCACTTCAATTTAACGAATGAAACATGAATCATGTAATGTCAAGGGCATTTTCATGACAGTAGCCTAAGCATAAAATACAATGCAACAACTCTACCTTTTGTGAAGCTAATGTGCAGTTTCCTAGTTAGGACCTCCCCTTTACACCTGGATTATTGTTACAAAAACAGAGGAGGATACCATGTGTTAGTTTCACAAAGGTATGAATTAGGTACATGAGTCATCCTCAAATTTTAGTGCAAATTATGACATGTCAAATTAGTTTAGTTGCCCAATATATGCCCTTCATCTAACACATTTACACAGGGGGTGACATAGTTTAAAATACTGCAATTTATAAGTGTATGGAGCATACTGTCATCAGAGAGGGACAACAGGCTGCTCATAGAAAGGGGAAATGTAAAGGTAGGACTGTGTTGGTGGACATCACAGCAGGCATGTAGGGTAGGATTTTTAAGAGCAAATATCAGATGCCAAAAATCTTAAAGGTGCTTTAGGTTAGAGAATTGTGTGGAAAGGTTTCTGATATAACTGGTAACTATTTGAGAGCTATATAAGCAGGCATGACGGCTCGACTCCTGAACAGGCTATCGTGGTATTCAGATGAATATTACTCATCAAGGCAGTGGGGCCAGCCTTGGTAGTTTAGCAGATGAAATGTAAATATGAATGCGGAGTATCTGCTCTTTGCTTGGGTGAGTGTAGGATTTAACGACAGCTTCAAGGCACTGTTAGGTCTGGGCTAGAGAGTGGTAGTCTGTCAGAGGGACCAGTAGATTCATGACGGCAGAGCCTGATCTTGAAAAATATACAGACATGAGAAACATATGGACATGTATTTAACAACTATTGTTTCTACTCATCTTATCCGCTAGAGGGAGCTCTAGTCTTGTGTTCATAGCTGTAGATGTTCACCTACTAGCTTACAGCAGAGGTCAACCTGTGGCCACCTTTATTCTCTTTCCTTTTTTTATTTATTTTTTATTATTGACACAATTCAGTATACAGAGAATCAGGTAAACAGTAATAGTACATGAACATCAAGTGTACAAACTTATGAAGATATAAATAAAAACATACAAAGCAATACAAACGATAATCATTACATAGAAAAATAAATAAAAAGATTTACATGAAAACATAATTTTTTTTTTTAAAGGTTTCAGGAAAAAAAAAGCTCTATAGTTTCCACAATTTTAATAGTTTTTTTGTTATCCAATGATCTAAGTGACTTCAGTAGAGATTTAAATTGTATGAAAAAAGGTACAAAATTAGGAGATGAATTAGAAAATGTCTGCTTGTGAATATAAAATTTGGCATACAGAATGATGAAATTAATTAGATACTCAAGCGCACCATTTCCTGAATTATCATAGAAACAGATGATATCTTTAAGGTTAAAGGTGTAGACAAAGTTGGTGGGTTCAAAAAAGTAGGACTCCAAATCTGTCCAAAATCTTTTGGATATTTCACAATCAAAAAAAAAAAGGTGAGATATTGTTTCAATATTCTGTTTACAAAATGTACAGGAAGAGTCAATGTCGGCTAATTTAGCAACAAGGTGAATAGTATGGTATATGTTATGTAAAATGTTGATGTGTACTTCCTTAGCTCTGTTAGAAACACAGTACTTATATGGTAGAAGCCAAGCCCTTCTCCAATTTATGTTCTCAATTTTAGATCTCCACAAAAACTTGCTCCTTGGCACAACTGTATTCTTTCTCTGAAAAATTCAGCGAATATGCTTATTGTTACACTTTATGTGCGTTAGTTCAATTCCATCCGATGAGAGTTAAGGCTGTGATATATCATGTGCACCACAACTTAAGAAATTTTTTATAAGTAGAATTAAACCATTTGGGATTGCAGGAGTTAAAGAATTAAATTCTCTGAAAGGAATTGGAAAACTGTGTACATTCATAAGCTGTTCATAGGATATATCACCAGATTCATCGAAAAGATTAAGAATGTGATTTAAATCTCTTTGAAACCATTTCCCTTTATTCTCTTTCCTTTACTGGGAGACCCAATAGTCTGACATCCAAAACGTCTACAGTCCAGGAAAATGTGAAGTGACACACTCACTCAATAGCTTTAACTAACTGAATATTCAACTGTAATTGATGGTGGTGATTGCTGGATAAGAACAAAAATGTGTGTGTGTTTGTGTGTGTGTGTGTGTGTGTCTGCGTGTGTGTGTGTGCGTGTGTGCGTGCATGCGTGTGTGTTT
This sequence comes from Sander lucioperca, assembly GCF_008315115.2. Classification (NCBI taxonomy): domain Eukaryota; kingdom Metazoa; phylum Chordata; class Actinopteri; order Perciformes; family Percidae; genus Sander; species Sander lucioperca. The sequence goes on from NC_050183.1 coordinate 13,007,614, forward strand.
GTCTGTGCCTATTTGTGTTTGTTTCTTTGGCTTGTTTGAGAGAAGGTTAGTTTTGCAGCTCTGGATGTGAATGAAAGAAATTGAAGCTTAGCAAAAGTTCATTCAGGAAGACTTCACATACATGTTTTCTCCATATATAGGCTATGCATATTTCCCATTTTGTCAGCACAGTCAGCAGACTTTTGGTGTTCCTGTTAGTGCTCCCTATTAGTGTTCACTTCAGCCTGTCTGATTTACCCTTGATCTCTGTTAGTTGATCATCTTTTGCTATTTGACATTAAAACAGATATTTTCTGGGCTCCTCTTTGCTGTCATTTCAGTATTTGTGCCCCACTTCCACCATCATCAAAGCAGCCTCAGATTCAGCTCCAGGTCCAGTGTGCCCTGCAGGGATCCTGCAGCAGATAACATCTATCAGGTCTTCACTTGGTAAGAATCACCCAATCATCTCCATGTTTTTATCACCACTCTAGACTAAATTGAGGGGGATTTATAATCAGGCTTCATTAGATCCAGTTGCCAAAGGACATCTATTTTATTATCAATAACAAATAAACTCATATTAACAGTAGTAACCACTAACTTTTCTCTCTTGTAATTGGAGGTCATGATAGTGAAACTGAGAGGAACATGCTTGCTTGGCTAAATCCCTTGAAGCTAAATAAACGTATAAAATAAAGTTTTCAGGTTCTTTTAGGTCGGTCGTCAATCATTCAGTGCTGCTTTATCAGGGCTGTTTTGGCTAGCAGCCTATGATTGATCAGGCGTAATAACAGCCCACAACAAGGCTCAGCTATCTTTATGACCTTGTGGCCATGCCAAGCTTTTGCTGTCAGCAAAATAGTTTTTATTTCCGCAGAAAGACTGGGAGATGTTGAGCTGCTGTTTGGATGGAGACATGAGGGGTAGGTTAGGAGATCCAAAACCGGTAGGAAAAACTCGCTTACTTAATGTTCCCAAACAGAAAAAAGCAACGTTCGAGTCTGACACATCAATTAAATGTTATAGATGGAGCTGCCTAATTATCTGAAGGCAACACCCAAATCAAAAATACAACCTGCTGCAGCCTTGAGGTCATGACTGGGTGTCATTAAAAGTGACTGTACAGTTGGTGGCTTGACAGCAAACACTATTTTATATGTTATCTGTGGATGGAGGATGTTGCTCTGCAAAAACCAAAATACAGTAACTGTGCAAAACAGACCTCATGATTTAACTGTCCTGTAACCAGAAAACAGGTGAATAAATCTATGTAATATACACGTAATTAACTCCTGTAGAAGTATCAGGGCTGTGACTAGGCAGGCTTTTAGAAATACTGAGGTCATAAATCCTGCATGTGATATTTATGGATAATAAATGGGTTTTTTTGTGGCCTGGTTTGGTTAAAAAACGACTAAATGGTTGTCTTTCGGTTATACTATATGATCATTTCCAGACATGCATGTTAAAAAAGTTATTTTTAATGTACATGCAAGCATAAAAGTGGATAGCAGACACCTTTAAGAAGATTTAATGGTGATGTAAGCTAGACAATGTAAATTAATCAAATATGCCATCTGTGGTGAACATTTTCCTTAAAGGTCCAATGTGTAGGAATTTCTCCCATCTAGCATTGAGATCATATATCGCAATCAACTCTCTCGCACCACGCAGTTCAAAGTACGTATTACATCTACGTAGCCTTCACGCTTCAAAAAGCTGGTCTCTTGCTCTTTTTAATATCCTTTTTCTTGGCGAAGAAGAACACTCCTGTTCCTGAAATTTGAATTTTGAATATGTGTGTGGTCCTCCATGTTTCCTTCTTTAAACTTGCCGGGGCCGGGAAGCTATGATACCCATTAGCAGCATTAGCAGCACCTGTGAGTTTATCATGTGACAGCGAAATCGCGAAAGGCGGAGCAGTATGTCCTGTATGTCCCTTACCGTAACGTATTTCAAGATGGAGCATGAATATGGAGCGTCTACCCCAGTTCATGCGAATGCAAATGTAAAATTTCAAGCCAAAAGGAATACTTGGAATTGATGGTGGTGGTAAATATTCATGTAAAAAAGGACAAGTTTATGAACGGGCAACACAGATTTTGATAATGAACAACTAAACACGTTACACACTGGACCTTTAAACCCCACCAAAAAAACATTACATAGAAACATAATCATATGGCCATATATGCCATATAATCTTACATACAGGGATGATTTATTGATGGTTGACACCTTTAAAGCAGCTCCTCCTCATCATTATCTGGGGCTGTGAGTTTAGGGAGTTCAGACAGATCCAGCTCTGACTCAGCTGATATCTGTGGAGCAGAGAGCTGTACGTTGGACGAGGGGGTGAGCCGTCTAAACAGGGAGCTATGCTGACTATGTAGCCGTGTGACACAGCAGTCTGTTTTATAGGCAACACCACACACCCCACCCACCACTCTCCACATTGGGTGACACACAACATGTCTCTCTCTCTCTCTCTCTCTCTCTCTCTCTCTCTCTCTGCCAGCAGCCTTGTAACTCAAAGTGCAGTGAGGGTTAAAGCACTGCAGTGATCTGGGTGAAACAGGTTGAAGTTGAGGAGAGGGCAAGGACAAAAACAGCTCATTAAAATGTTGTTTGCTTTGCAGTCAGTATGAAAGTCAGACATTAATTTAGCATTCATGAAAATAAGAAAACGTTGTGCTTTTCATTTTATATATTTAGATGGAGGATGAAATTAACATACACAGTTTAATAATCTGTATCTCAAAAATGTAGAAGATATTACGCCTGTTTTTCATGATTGTTTAGCTTTTTATCCACCTAAAAAAAACAAGTAAACATTGCTTCCCCCCTTTCTATTATTTTCCTTTACCCACTTAGTCATTGTATCCACATAATTAATGATTATTTATCAAAACTCTCATTGTGTAAATATTTTGTTAAAGCACCACTAGTCACCCCTACTATATCGTCGCAATACGGACATTGATGTATTCGGTCAAGAATATCGTGATATTTGATTTTCTCCATATCGCCCAGCCCTACCGACAGCCTCTGATCATGCAGTGCCATGTATAGACAGCAGCCGGTGACAGGCAATCACTTCATCTTAATATAAAGTGTAAATTGGGTTATCTCGTTTGTTTATTTGAATGGAGAGAGTTTAGCTTAAAGGTCCAATATGTAATATATGTACTGTAATAAATCCAAAAATGACCCCAATGCGTCATCAGATATTAAAGAAACATGCTAAATTAAAATACTATCTTTTCTGACAATGCTAATGCCAGTATTTTCTCCTGCAATTTCTCCTGCAGTTTTGGCCTGTTTGTTGTTATCAACTGCCCAGTTTGTCAGCCAGGCCGGGTTGCCAGATATACCTGTAAAAACGTAAACCCAGCGCACTACAGCTGTAAGTTTAGTACAGCCATAAAAGCAGCAAACAAACGAACAGGATCAATAGAGATTGATTTTACCCGACAAAAAAAACGGCATGTTTCTAATAGTTGCGTGACCAGAGACGTAACAAACCCGTCTGGGTAAATATTGGAGATGTATTTGAAAGATGGAGACAGCTTAGAGCCCAAAAGGACGCAGAGTTGGCTAATTTCCCCCTGAACAGGTAAGCATTAGCTTCAGGCTAATTTATCACAGCTACTAGGGACGGACATTTTATGTCATTTCAACATTTGTGTAGCTACTCACATTGAATTATATAGCTAGAGTACCCGAGTTCGTTACTTGCAAAAACAATTGAGACACAGCCAGTGAAGTGATCCCGACTGGTCCTGGCTAACGCCGCCATGCTAACCCTGCTAACGGCTAACGTTACCGGAGGACCAGGCAAGCAACCACGGCTGTTTACAACGTGTAGCCTGTTGTATTTGAAGCCAAGAGAGGGGGGCTGTAAATCGGAAAGAGAGGACCTTGAGTTTGCAGTGTGTTTAGCAATTGTTGCCGTAAGTCGGGTGGAAAAGGACGGCAAGGTAGTGGTATTTTTAGCGGTTCCTATCGTAATTCTAAGCCGAGGAAGTGTGTCTGTCTGGCGTGTGGAGAGGATGGCGAGATTGTGGGATTTTTAGCAGTTCCTACGGTAATTCTAAGCCGGAAAAGTGTGTCTGTCAGTTGAGTACAGAGCTCCACGTGAGCACGGGCTTTTATGTCAATATAGCCAGCATCTAACGTTAGCTACTCCGCTGTGCTGTGGAGTAATGTCTGGCTATGTGAGACAAGCGTCTAGCAACATTGTTGTGGATGCTCCGGTATCAGCCTGGCAACCAACGTGAACTTCGAGTCTGGGGAGGAGGGGGCGGGGGAGACGACTCTCTCCAGTATTTTGAATTTGTACTGCAGTAACGATTTTAAACACTAGTTGTCAGTATTACATATTGGACCTTTAATCTAGAAATCATGTTTTGGAAAATATCGATTGTAAGACTGGAAGCCAGTTTGGGTTAAAAAAGAGCTGCATTATTCTCAACAACTACCACTGTGCCCTTGAGCAAAGCTGCCTGTAAATGTGATGTTCCTCTTTGTAAGGTTATGTTAGAGGCAAAAAGGAGTGGGGAAATACAAACTTAATTGACTTTGCGTGGTAAAGTTTATTCAGCAAGCAGTTAGATTTATTGGCATCTTTCACTAATGAGCTTCAAGTACTGATGGCCCATTGCTGATAACCTGCACAAAATGAACAGTTAGTTGATCTATACATATTGGCATTCCCTAACATAATGTCCTTAATTCCTGTATATTTGAGGCACTTCTCATAAACTGAGCACAGTTTTAGTTTGTGGATTTCTTTAGTCATTCCCATTTCTAAGAATGAATAACTGAAAGGTAAATTGTTCCCAGAGGGGCACTGCAGGTACAAGCGTGAATGTGTGTTCGCCTTGCTGCATGTTTTACTGCAGACCTGGTTGCTGCTCTGCGACTCCATGTCTGGAGGGAACTATTTGTAAAATTCTTATTTTGTTTTTCAGTTTGTCCTGTCAAGTAAAACTGTGTTACATAATAGAAGATATCCAGCAGTAGTTTTTCTCTTCGATCCTGTACTGTTTTGTTTTGTTGTAGTGGCAGTGAAACTTTGAGGGTATTTTGATGGCTTCTACTCTATGTACTGCTGCAGATTATTTACATGGCTGTCACTCAGGGTGATCCATTTTACAACATTTGTGTCACAGTAATTGAATCCACCTCAGTTGATTGCTTAGTGTGGGCTTTGTGATCGAAAGGTCTCCGGTACAATTCTTTACTCTCAAAGTGTCCTTAAGCAAAACACAGGAACTCTCTCTGCTTGCTTTGAGTAAAAACATCAGTTAAAGGCACTGTGACCCTCCACTGCTAGAATGGGTAATGGGTAAACATGACTGTGCTGTTTTCCCTGCAAGTTACATGTAGTCTTGTATGTAGAAGGTGCATATTTAAAGGGATAATCTGCCCTTAGATCATCTTCCACTGGAATTTATATCAAATATGTTCATAATCTCCATTTTTATTGTATCCACCTTCTCCCACCTTGTCTTTTTTTACTTCAGATATTTTGACAACCAGGCAGGTAATAATGCCTAACTTTGTGATCAGTTAAGGCTGTTTACACTCAGCAATCTGTTGAGATCTCTTTATTACAGGGGATTGTTTGATTACATGTTGTTTTGTTTATTTTTACACTTCACATTTGTGGTAACTTGCAGAAATTGCTATTTAAATGTAACTATCATTATCAGTTCTCCCCTGTCTGCTTATGGGTGGAGAATTCAAATTGCCGGGTGTGATGAGACAGTTAATGATGTTGAAATGTATTTTGACAGGAAGTGCTTGATGATGTCACTTGAATGTCTCTGGGTTGTTGTGGTCTCTGTCTCAGACAGACAGCTGCCCATGACTCACCTTGAAATGCCCAGTGTGTTATTAGTCAATACCTGGTGGTGGCCACAATGGACAAAAATATTTCTTACACCTATCTTGGTTAGACAAATTACAATCACAGATGGCCATGGCAAAGATGATCAGTGTTTGTCTAGTAAACATGTAACTGCAGTGTGCTAGTGTTCCTGTAGTTCAAAAGGTGGAGCAATGCTGCCAGGGTTAGAGATCTGATTTCTACTAGTGCAACCAGTGACAACAGCTGTGTGCTGAATGTGACAAAAGCAAGTTATAGAAAATGTGGAATGTTGACTGGAATTTGTGTAGCTGAGCAGTGTGCATTTTTCATTTAGATTTTTAGCATTTTTACCAAAAAGCTTTGCAACTTTTAAAATGTTGATTGAAACTTTAAGTCCACTACTTTATTTTGACCCCTTTATTTTCTTTGAAGCAAGAAAGTTAAGTGATTTTGTCTGAAATCTGGAGAGATCGCCTTGGACCAAAGACTATTTGGTAGTGATATAGATAATATTGATCATATGTGAAGTCCTACATATAGGACTTGCACGATTGATATTGAACAACTTGGAATTCTTGAAAAGTTGCTTTTTTGGCACCAGTATTTCAGGCAATGGATTCATATACTGTTCACTGATGCATCCTCCCTATCTTGAACAGTACATATGAACAGATTTTGTACATATTTTACGTACTCAAATGCTTAGCACTGCTATTTCCCTGCCTGCTTCCCAATAAATTTGACGTTTTTAACCTCCTCACCTTGCCTCCTCCTAAGCATGTTAATATACAACTGTTACAGTGGGTAAGCATTGTAAAGTGGAAAATGAATAATGATTGGCACATTTTACATTTTAACCAATTATTTAGCTGATGCTTTTACCCAGAAATGACTGCAATTGCATGAAAAGCTTTTATTCTTTTAGCTTTTTATTCTAAGCCCCCCTTTACTAAAAATATGATTTGCTTATTGTTACTTCACTTGGACGTTTGACCTGCACTGTGCAGAATACCAACCCGTTCTTACTCCAAACATGTAAAATACGGACCCTTGGGCAGTGGCTGTCATCGTCAGATACTACAAAAAAAGCACCCTTCATTGTGTGTAAAACTCACCGGACAGAGCAGCAGCTACATGGCGCTTGAAGATGACGTAGTATTAAGAGCGACAATGGTAGCAAGTAATATGAAAGGCCGAAATTCCGCGTAGGGAGGGTGGTTGGGATCGTGGATGGGAACACAGGACTTTCACCCCGGAGACCAGGGTTCATATCCCGTGTGTTACTTTTCCTAAACCCAACTGTCCCGTTATTCTTTTCCTAAAACCAACTGTCCCGTTCTTGTCACGTGTGTCACGGAAACGTACCTTTTATAAGCCCACCCACAATCTTTTCCCTAACCTAGCTGCGTCAAAAGTGACGCCAATAGTCCCGACCAAGCGCGTTTAGAGATCACGCTAAAGGAGACTTTTAGCGTCAAAGGCACCTGACCAAGCTTCCGTATTTTACGCGATGGGAGTGAGAATGTGTTGAGAATACACACACTAGGCTGTTTTCACATTCATTTACTTAAAACTGAGTTCAAGACATGTATGTTCGAGCACAATTTTGTGACATCACAACTAGTTTGACAGCCAATTATGGTCCAATATGCATGTAGCAGCTCTGCTGCTGCAGACCTCTGTTCACAGATACACACACACACTTGAAGAGGAATATTTTCCACAGCTCTTTATTTAATGACCGTATCACCAGTGTATTGTCCCACAGTTCATCTGGAGCTCCCACCTGGCCCTCGGCCCTCGGTTGCGAGGGTACGAATTCTCTCTGTCCAGCTTATCACACAGTGTCCACGTCTTTTCTCTCCCCGTCGGCCAAAAAGTCCCCATTGCTCTGGCTCGTTACTGCTTTTAAAAGGGAGAGCATGATTAGACAATTCGCTACAGCTGTGACAATCAGTCCCTCCCTGCCTGCTCACCTGAGCCACCACCTCCTCCCCACACTCTCTCTCCCCACACCTCCACAATGCAATTTTAAGATTTTTTAACATGTTGACTGAACTTTTTTGTGGCAATAAGATAAGACATATATTATTATTCAAACAAGATTTTGTCTGGAGCACTACCTTAAGCCAATATTATTGAGTTCAGAGCCAGTGCCAGAGTGGCTGACTATATTCCTACAGCCAAATAAGGAAGGTGCTTGCAATAAAAGCACAAACATGTAGACATAAAAAGAATCAACGTGACTCTAGAACAGAAAGGCCTTGCACTTTAATAAGTGATGGTGGTCGATGACATGAGATGCTGTGTTGGCCATCATGCTCAGCGAATCTGCCTCCACCTCACACAGACTGTGAACAAGTCTGAATTAGTCAAGCAATCGAATGTTTCCCTGTCACCAGTTTCATGTTTGTGCATGGTACATTGGCATGGGATCCTACAGTATCACTTTCATAAACGACTTTGGGAATGTATTTATTTTCAGAGATAATCTATATGAGAAGAGCCAAAGATAACTGGACAAGAAAGGATTTGTCGATAGCAGGGGTGTGCATCTATTTCACTGTCTGCTCCAACTTCCTCATGGAGCAAAATATGGTACAAAATGGCATTTTAAAAATAATAACGTATTATATAATAATTTATAAACAAAGTTATTCTGTTTTCCTTTTTTGGTGCCTGTTGCGTCTCTGCACTGCCTTAATCTTATAGTGCACTTCCCTACTTGATACTTGAACACACTGTACTGAAAACAGAAGATACAAAGGCACATCTTTGGTTCAAGAGTTCCATCAGTCTTTCATCTCAGCTGGCTGAGCTGTTGCTTTGCGTCAGATCTCACCACTGACAATCTCTAATCCCTCTGGCCGGCAGCCTGAAGGAGGAAACATTGTTCAGCCTCACACTGTGTTTACATCTCCAGCCTCCTCCGGGTGAACTCAGCCTGCAGCTCGGAGGAAAAGCAAGAGTCTGCAGTTTTGCTAAAAAATACCAAACCATCCATCTTTGTTTAGAATATCAACAGCTGGCAGTAAATATCAGACGTTAACCCTCACTGCTATTTCCTCTCTGTTTAGTCTAAGTAGTTTTTCAAACTACACCCGTGAAAAATGTGTCTCTGATTTGGTCCATTTAGGCCTGAGAGGGTTCTGCAGCAGAGTATCCTTGTGATTTTGTTTATGTTGATATGTGGTGTGTGGCAATATATGCTAAGTTTCTTTCTGTCAAGGTACTCCACAGGGAGTAAGGAGCATGAGAAGGATTCTTTATCTTTTGCTTTTTTCTATCTTTTTTCTCTCACGCACACACACACACACACACACACACACACACACACACACACACACACACACACCTCATCACAATTTTATTTTCTCTCTGGCTTTGCTTCTCATATTCTGCACTCTCTCCAACTGCCAAAACACACTAACCTATGACCTTCTCGTGAATGTCTATCAAAAACAGTGCTGCTAACGGTGTTTACAAAATGAACATTTTAAAAATCTGGATTTTACACATTCAAACTATCTCAAGGTGATGAATTGTTCTTTTTTTAGCAGTGCATAATCATGGAGTTGTGACTTAAAGGGGTGATGCAAAACCGATTTTACCTTGTCATAGTTGAATAACGACAGTTTGGTGGTTAAATAGGACATACATAGAACCTCACAATCCCATTGACATCCCTTTCCTCTGCAAATCTCACAATTTGAAACTGCCTCTGAAAACAGGCAAATCTCAACGAAGCTAATAGTTGACGTCAACTTGGTGGCTCCTCCTTATTTGGCTCTAGTCTTCATCTTTGTCACGCCCCAACATTTACATAGGCTACACCACTGATCTGAGATAAGGTAGTCTTCTGAATAGATCGCGCAAAGTCCCGAGCACCGGTAGTCCAGTAACCCAGAAACGGTGACTTTGCCCTGGGTATGGAGCCCAGCAGGCTGCCGCTTTCTCGTCAGACTGTGTGGAGCTCCTGAAGTCCGACACGTCTTACCAAATTTGCAATTAGCCATACATTTTTGTAAAACAGCCCATATTTGAGCTTTATATAGTCGATTTCTCGCATAAAAAAGTCTCACAAGTGAATTTAATAATGAAATAGCAGACAAACAATGTCTGAAATATGAGACCTGCTGTCTCGTCTCCAATCTACAGTATGTGTATGTGGTTCGCTCAACCAATCAGCGCGCAGCTCATCTAAATATTCATGAGCATACCATATTTGGAAGAACAGCTCTTGTTTGAAATAGGGCCATATTCACAGGGTAGTTAAGGGCCCATAGAATAGCACTCGGGCCATTTTCAGCCCAACCAATGTTACATACCCTATTAGGAGACCTTAAAGAACAGTGTGAAATACCCTATATAATCATTCTATCACCCCTTTAAGTTTGTAATGAAACCTCTGTAAATGGGAATTACGAGGGGAAAAAAAGGAGGGAAGGAGAACACAGGAAAGAAAAGTAAAGGGGATGAAGAAGTAAGGGACAAAAATAAATTAAAATAGGCGCTGAAAAGAAAAACAGGAGAGGCAATGAGATGAAAATAAACTAGAGTATAGGAGGAGGAGGTGAAGCGAGAAGGGGAAGGGGGCAGGAACCGGTCTGAACCAGCGTAGGCCGACTCTCTGGGCTTTATACCCCTCCTAACTCCCCTCCCTCTTCCTCGCCCTCCTCATCTTTCCTCTGACTCAGACTGGCTGAACTTTTTATTTTAGCGCTCCATCATGCGCTTGTTGACACCACAATTTGGATACACATTCCCCAGAAGTGTAAGAGGATCCACAGCGTCAGAGTAAGGGCAGGGACAGTGGTGGTGATGTCGGGACGATCCAGGACTTACAGTGACGGGCCGGTGTTCCCCTATACATTACATAAAGATTCAGGAGGTGACCTGGGAGAGCCAAATTTGGTGTACTGATTATCAGGCAGACATGCTTGACATTAGTGAACACACATATATTTCTGGTGGAACAGTTTGTTTCCATGTTACAGTGGGTGTAACCATCAGGCAACTATTGAGTCTATACGCTGTAGATCTTGTATCTTTTTCAGTATCTTCAGTAACTGCATACGATGTCTTCACTTATTCTACTTTCATAACATGTAATGATTTGACAACCTTGCCTCAAACATTTTACATTTTAGGTGAAATTATGGATTTAAAGATGCTGAGTCTGTTAAAATATTGGATGATGGTGGGAAGAGGAGAAGAAAAAGCTGATTATGTATTTAATCATGGGCATAGGGTGTATATGCAATCATGATTGGTTTGGGAGTGGTGTCAGGAAAAAAGGGACATAAACATTCTGGTTTAGGGATTTGGTAAGAGTTGGAAAAGTATTGATTATTTTTTAATTAATTATGGCAAGAATATAGCCTGATTAATAGACTTGTAAAGAAATATTAGGCGTGTGTGAGGGGCCTCGTGGTTGGACTGCCATTTGGGCTTTTTTTTTTTATTAGGTGAGAGCTGTTACAAAACCTTTATAAGAGAGGGGCAACAAGGTCAGAGGCAGCGGTGTCTCCGTCTCTGGGACAAGCCCAACGTGATGTTAGGTGCAGTCACACTGCTCATCCGAACTGGCACTATTTCTGGACTCAGCCAGCTGCCGAGTCCTAAACTTACTTCCCTGGACCAGTTAATGCTGGCTGCTGTCTTCACAGGTCAGACATCTTCTATATATATTTAATCTCCTGTAGCACTTTGGGATTGATTTTCTTCAATTAAAAGTGCTCTACAAATAAAATGTATTATTATTATTATTATTATTATTATTATTATTATTACACTTACATTAATATCTTCACTCATCAGAGCAAACACGGAATCACTGTGCACCACAGCCAATTCTATTTTAGGGTTAGTTCGACAGATGCTGTAAACAAGTTTGATACTGTTTTTTAGGTTAGATAGACCATTTTCAGATATGGTGGAGGTCTTTGACATTGCATTAATCACTTTTCGTGTCAGTGTTTTCATTCAGAAAACTTGTTATGAAATCAAATTCCTCAATCTTATTGTCCTGTGATTCATCAGAGGCATTTCTACCTTGAAAGGACGTCTAGGAAAACAGAATTTGAAGTTGTGAGATGATTGGTGAAATTGGAAAGAAGAAAAACTAATTTGCTACACAAATTTATATTATTATTTTTAATAATGGTTGATTTTTACTTCTTTGTGCCTTGAACGTGACAAGGGGCCCCAACTTGATCTAGTTTGTGGGTCTCCAGCCCAGAGGGGTGAACGCTCTCATTGGATGTCTGAAGCAGGGGAGGAGACGGTGCAGGAGATCAGACTCTTGACCTCTGACCTCACCCCATAACGCTGCCAGGAGCCTCACTACATGCAGAGCAGCCATCCATCCACTGCACTGTGAGATAGTAACTGCTCTGTGCTGACTTACAGCTTTTATTATGTGTGACCAAAGGCAGCTGTATACAGCTGGGGCAGCCCAAAGCTGCTGAGCTAAATGCAATAAGATCACCACATTACTTTCTTCCTATTGTGAAAGTCCAGGTTTGTTTCCACCAGGAGGAAAACATAAAGGTGCTATTTATAGAATTTAAAACATCAATAATTACTGCCACATTCTTAGTGATACCTTGCTATAATTTTAATAAAGAAACAAGACCATGGTGTACACCACTGGTCACCTTTACTGCTCACCAGTAGTTTTGCTAGCTTTAATGTTTTGCAAGATCAAAACCACATTTCCCATAAGCCCCATTATTCTCTGTCCACCTTTCTCTTTGAAGAGGATTAACACTTTGGGATGGCATTCATTAGAATGAAATTTGCTCACCGGGTGCATATGTAGAAAAGGATTTTCAGGATTTCTCTGGCTTCTGCATTTTTGGGCCCATAGAGAATGCACATTAAAGTCCTTCTCTGGCTGAACTAGCTGAATTCCTGCTGGATTTGGCTCTTTGAGACATTTACATTTTTATTGTAACCTAATGGATCAAATTGTGATCATACAAAGAATAATTTCAGATTGTCTGTGACGCTCTGGGAGCTTGCTTCCTTCTGTTTTGGTCTGTTAAGCAATCCATTAGATTTCCCCACCAAATTTAACCTGGAGGGTAGATGTCTGAGGCCACTTGACACTGCCAAGTTCTTCAGTGATGGTCTTGTTTGTTCATGGTAATACTACTAGTGTTTCAAAATGTATGTGGTTAAGATTAATTGAATTTAAAATGTGGCACATAGTTCTTTCAATATGCCATGACCAAACTGAGTCAGACCAAGCTTGAGCAGGTTTGTGCAAATTGGTAGTTCAAAACTCCAAACTGACCATGACTTACAGTACAGTGGAAATGAAAACTATCTCATGTCCCTCAGTGATGACCGTCAAGGTGCCTTTGAGCAAGGGTGAAGCTCAGTTGCCAACAGTAGAAAACTTAGGTTAGGTTAGTTTGAATGTGTGAAAGCATAAGAAGCAAGGTGTTGCCATGAAAGAGCTCAGTGGATAACTAGTGGTTGAAAAAAGCCCAAATCCTAAATGAGTGTCTTCTCTCCAAATCTAAATCCTCAGGACCTCATTTAATTGGAAAACATGCATTATAATCCAAGTAAAACATACTTGGCAAAATTCCTCCATCTGACACAGTTGAAAATCAGTTCCACCTGGACCGAGGCGAGGCAGTACTACTTTGATTTTCCATTGCATAACTCTCCAGCTGCATTTTATTTGTTCCTCTGAAGGCATGGCCGTTCACTTTACAGTGAATGTCTCTGCAGATGTATCTATTGAAAGCACATTTTTTTGCTTGCTGTATTCTGCCAGTGGAAATGTTTGGAAAATTAGATTTTTTTTTCTCTATTTTAAGCTGCCTAACTTTAAAAGAAACCTTCTAGTATAAATTGGTCCAAATACTGGGTTTCATTAGATAGACTTTGCTTTCCTACTTAGCATTGAAGAAAATTGAAGAAGGCCTACAGAATGTGTAAATACTATGTAAATTCACTACCAGATGACTTTTTTAACAGCAAAAGAAACATGATTTTCTTCTCAGAGGTCTTAGCAAAACATTCAGTATAATTAAAAAAAAATCAGAGAGTCAACAACCTTTGAAGTTGAATCTCTGGCCTCTGATCCCGAGAGGACCACTTGCAATCAGATTACAAATATTCTGTTTGTATTTAACTGAAGCCTTAAGGTTCAACACCACCTGCACCTGTTTGTTGTTAGCCACAACCAATGTGCAAATCTCTTTGTTGCATTTTTGATTTTGGCTTGTTTAAGCTGCACAATTATAAGTGAACCAGAGCTTGTAACGTAAAGACTCAATAACTCACAAGCAGCCATATGTCTCTCTTGTCGCTAGCACAGACAAATAAACTAAATAAGGCTGTCCCAACATGCCTGATGTGAACAGACTATCAGACCATGAGATATGCACAGTATTGCACTGCAGTCCCAAAGAACAGGGCGCACAGACACACTTGAGTCTCTGTCCGGCTCTCATAAAGCTCAGCTGTGCTTCTTTACTCGAAACACTGCAGTAAGTCTTGAGTTAAACAGCTGTGCAAGTGACCTGTCAGTTCAGCTTACTGCAACAAGTGCACATGCACACATGAAACAAATATTGTATATGTTGAGCCTCTTAGGGAAGCTTGTGTAAATAATCACAGTCTCATTCCATTGATTATTGATTATATACATCTGCTTTACGCTCTTACAGTGCATGTCAAAAGGTCTACAGTATAATGGAGAAATGCAGAAATTGTTTCTTGATATGTTAATATTGTTTGCTGTTACTGATTCTGATTCATCAGAAATCACAATCATTTAACTTTCGCTTCTGCTTCTTCTGTATTGTTTCAATTTAGTTCAAATCCACACGAAAAGGAGAAATCCATCAAAGATTAACACATGGTGACCGTCTTATATGCCTCTGTTGTTTATGTGTGTGCATGTGTGTCACGTGTGTGTCTATAGTGTGATGCATAAACCAGTATCCATATGACATGCCTCAGTATCTTAGCCTTGATTCTTCACACATGGAGGGGATTGATGGCCACTGCATGCACTCTCTCCATGCATATATATGCCCGGCATGTGTGCTGCAAAGGGCAGTCGAGGCGCTAAATGAACCCTCCTCCTCCTCCGCTCCCCCTGAGCTGGGCCAGTGAAAAGCAGCGCAAACCAGCGTGAGCCAGTGCTGGGCGCTCCATCACCCCCCACCTCCTCCTTCCTCTGACTTCTTCCTCCCATATGTACATACATACACACACACACACACACACACACACACACACACACACACACACACACACACACACACACACACACACACACGTCAGGATTAGTGTACTTATGAGGGCCAGCCATTGTCTGTATTCATTCTGTGATATCTGACCCTGAACTTCAGATCATTCTCTGACCTTGGGTGGACTACAGCGCTTTTCTGCCCAAGGAGCTTTCAAGTTTTTGGTTAGAAGTTTGATTATTTAATTGCAACTGCTTTGATTGATGCTTCTCATTCTTATTGGGAAGTAATTAGATCTTTAACATGATAAACAGCATTTAAAGAAAGATCCAGCATCACCACATCATGCCTAACCTAAACATCATAATTCTAGTCTTACCCCTAAGTACTCACAAAGAGAGAAAACCAACAATACTTGTTACACACACACACACACACACACACACACACACACACACACACACACACACACACACTTTTTATGTATGTAAAGCTGATGAATACAATGGATCTGTCGATTGCAGTGAAATGATTTAAGCCAGAATGTGTTTCTCTGTGAGCAAACAAGGTTTAGCCAGAGTTGTCCAAGTTTACAAGGCCTTTTCCTGTTGTTGGAGAGCTGTGAGGTATTTTGGTTACCCAACTTCCCATTAGGTTCCCACTTGTTCAAGGACACCCTTTTAGCTTGACTCTTTTCTGAAGTTTAAAAGGGAAAATGTGAGAAAACTTCCTTATATTAGCACAGATGCAGTCAGACTGTAAAAAATACATGCAGTACTCCCTGGACTTTATATGTATTTGCACAAGCCTAACCCCCTCTTAATGAAAAGTGAATTTACATGTTTTCATGTGTATACTTTAAAGTTTGTTGTTTACTTTTTGTGCATGCAGTAGGTTGTGTTCAACTATATATTCAGCACATTTTTTTAATCAGGTTTTTACAAATTCTTTTAAACTCAGGAAATTAGTGTCATAGAGTAAATCAGGTGGCTGCTATGAACTTTATTTTTTGCTGTATATTTACACAGGAGTTTTTCCTTGCCACTGTCGCAATAGCTACTGCTAATGCTTGCTCTTGAGGCAACCACTGTAATAGTTGGGGCTTCGTAAACTACAGAGTTTGGTCTAGACCTACTCTATCTGTAAAGTGTCTCGAGATAACTCTTGTTATGATTTGATACTATAAATAAAATTGAATTGAATTGAAATTGAATTGATTGAAGGGTTTGGTGCAAATCGTTATATCAATAGTACCTTACCTATCTGTATCCAATGTACCAATCCTGAAACATAATATTAAAATAAACTCAGATATGTGGGAAAAATTACATCACATTGGTATCAAGTTGCACCTAAGATCCAAACCAGTTATCCTCTCGTGCAGGGCGATAATTTGGCAAAACTGACACGCAGTAAGTTAGATGGCAACTTAACAGTCTAGTGTTATGTGTTCGTGCTCAGCTATAACTCCATAGTAAATCAACGTTTGACTTACTGCTGTCTTCATCCCACATCAAAACACATCCATTTGTATCATGCTGAAAGACGGTCCCACAAGCACACATATAAATGGCAGACAGACACAGAACATAGAGCAAATACATGTACTTTCTTCTCAAGTATCAGTAAAGTGTTGAGGAACAGAGAAAAAACAAAGGGCAGAAGGCAGCATGTTTTCATGTACAGTAAAGAAGTCTGTAGAGGCAGTGGTGGGTGATCAGTCACATGCTGAACTGAAGAACACAGGAAACACTTTTGCATCACAGTAGGTTTGTGTGTTTTGCAGTGTGTGTCTGCCGGCAGCATGGGAGCGCGTGCAGCAGATTTTATCTCCACCAGCATTAAACACACAGCAACCCTAAGTTCAAAAGGTCACGTTGCAAAATCAGTGTAAATAAATGACATTGTTCTTATTTCCCATTTCTGCAGGTGCACACCAATTTAGCTTGATTAACAGTTTCAGATTTAACCAACTGCCCCAGAGACATAAGCTATACTTGTCAACTGTAACACTCAATGACACGGAAAAATGTACTCTATAGGGATGATTTTTCTCCAGTCTTGACAGTCATTTAAGTGTGGCTCTAAGTAGACCAGAGTATTGCTGAAAAAACACATCCTGATTTCACACAGTGATGCTATAATAATATGTTAGTGCCAGCAGATGTTACAATTCTATAATGACATACATGCAATGGCATGCTTATCACCCTGGATGTTTATCTAATGTAATTTAAAATGTAGACATCCTGGAACTTTCCTGGAAGCCATACAAAACTAAAATGTGCTCATATAACAGAATTTTACCATAGGGGATCAATGAATGACTACTATTATAATGAATTTAGCTACATATATCAGCTCTTTTTCCAGAGTTTATAAATAAAGCATTTTGGAACAGAATACCATTAGATAAATAGATGCTGCAGAGTTTGTCCCGCTGGTCAGTCACCCACTTGGCTGTGCCCTCTCACCCAGTGGCTGGACATCCCAGAGTTTCCCCTCTGCAAAGGCCATTAGCAAAATATCTGCCCCCTCACCTGGATTCCACCTCTTGCAAACAAGAAATGTGGTTCCACTGCTACAGTATGAGACAGAGGCTGCCAATCTCTTGTCTCATGGCCTGATCTGTTTATAGTTCTTAATCACAGGGATTTTAATTATTTTTCCACAACAGCTCAGGGGTTAGCAGTGTTGCCTCGTAACTCAAATCTCAGCCTTGTGTGGAGATTGCCTGTCTTCCTCATGTTAATGCATTTTTACCAAAAGACGTGAATGTTGGGTATTTGGGATTCTATTGCTATTGTCCTCGACCAAAAGTGCCTCATATGGACAACTTTATTTTCATTTTTATGGTGAAAAATATAAATAGCTGACTCAGTGTGTGCATGTATTTTCTTACTTTGTCTTAACACAAAACTAGAAAAAAGTCCATACTCACTAAACTTATATATTGCCAAAATATTTGGAACCTTTGGATACAAAGGCTCCAAATATTTGGCCTCAAGCCTTCTTCATTATGGTCTTATTGCGAATTTAACAAAACTACCTACTCTGAAAAAAGAGGTTTGTGGATTCCACAACGACAATTCATCAAGTACAATAAGCACAGGAGATGGTCGAATTTAACTATTGAATATATTGACAACTAATATGGAAATATACATAATACTAGTTAAGGTACAGAGATAACATAACTTCATTTTGAACTCAAAAGATAAGGGGAGAGTGGCTCTTCACCACTTTTTTCACTCATTTTATTGTCCCTCTCCAGCTGTGTGTCCCTAAAATCATTAATGAGTGTCTTTAACACATGCAAAGTTCCTATGAGAAATGTATACATTTAAAAAGATATTCGGAATACAAAATGCATTGTGCGAGCCACAAGGGTTTCATTGTCTTAAACTTTTTAAAGAGCCTGGAAGTAGGCCAACTGTCAACCAAACTTCTAAACCCACGCAGGTCTGAAACTTTGTTGTTGTTCTAGGTGTGTTCTGTCTCATCGAGCCATTTAAACTCTGCGGTCTACTGTTTAAAGGGCCATGTGATGTCACCACAGATAAGACACTGTGTGATGTCAAGGGAAATTCTAGCTCTGTCCTGATTGGCTGAGCAGCAACTTGTTTTTTTATTAAATGTGCTTGACAACAGCATAGCCAATAAGAGTAGAGCGGTGGGCAGGGCCCAATGTTCCCAGCTGTCCTCAGACACACACACACACACACACACACACACACACACACATGCACACAGTTTTTAGTTTCACTTCCTCTTTGTTGTTGAGGCAGATGCTGAAAGTGAGTTTGTCCAGTGCTTTGCAAAGTTTTGCAGCTTTGTATTTAGTTTGAACATTTTTTTTCTGTCATATGTTTTCACAATTTCAACTTAGAATTTCAACAGAGAATCTTGAGGAGCATAATATAACTAAAATATGATACGCAATAAGATAAACAAAGTATAAAGGAACACAAAAAATTACAAAGAGAAGAATCTTGTGCTAGTTTGTGCTAAATGGAAATGTAAAATTGCTGCTTTTTAAATGACGCAAATTGTGCATCAGATTCATTCATCAAGTCTCTCTAAGGCATATGTGTACAGGAAGTCACTTGAATAGAAACATAATACATTCAAATTAAACATTAATAACAACAAATGAATTACTTTTTCAACTTGATGCTTGAACTTGATGCTCTTTTTTTGACTGGTTTCTAATGAGGTCAAGAGTAGAATCACTTTAAACATTTTCACAAATATTACAGACAGTCTGTAGTAAAGGGGTCAAAGGTCAGAGTTGTTTTTTGTTGCTGACTGCTGCAGGCAAGTGTCATTAGAATGCAAATGTGTTGTTTCAGGTTTTTAAGGGACTTAATTTCTACTGAGCTCTGCACACTCAACACATACACACACCCTGGAAACACACCTCTTTACCAGTGCAGCTAGTCATTTCTTTGTTTTAATCATACCTGTTTTATTCACAGCCAAACACACATACACACACACAAACACTAGCCAAATACACACACACACACACACACACACACACACACACCAGTCAAGCAGAAAACAGCAACAAGCAAAGACATGCAGAAAGACCGCCCACACACACACACACAGTGGCACACAGTTAGGCACGCATATCCTCCATATGTTATTACACTTAAATGTTTGGAGCCTCAAAACAGCTGGTGCTGCACAGAGGAAGCCTGTGTGTGTGTGTGTGTGTGTGTGTGTGTGTGTGTGTGTGTGTGTGTGTGTGTGTGTGTGTGTGTGTGTTTTCAGTATTTATTTTGGGCAAATCTGAGGCCTTAACAAAATGACTTACATCAGGTCCAGGAGAACTCATCTTGCCTAAAGTCTTTGCATAATAGTGTAATCACCATCATATCAGACCTCAATGTGACGTCTTTGTGTGTGACTTCCTCATAAATGTGAACAAACTGTACAGATGGTTTGGCTCACTCTCAGATCTGATCACAAAGCATCCAGTGTGTGTTGACAACTTTATTAACATGTTTTTTTTTTATTTTTTTATCAAGGTCAGAACAGTTTATACACAGGGTTGCTTTGTGTTTCTAAATGAGTGGCCTCATGGATGTGATGATACACTCCAAAGTGTCCTGATATGGAAAATATATGATTTGGCTCTATCACCTCTTTTCACCTTTACTTTTCTCTTTTAGACCACCTTATTAGGATGCATTATTACCTGACCCAAACGGAATCTGCAGATTTCTTTTCTCTTTCTTTTTTTTTTTTTTTTTTTTTTCAGTGGTGATCCAGAATGAAAATCTGTGGAATTAAGCAGGAAGAGATATGTCAATATTCTGCGTCCTCAGAATTTGTGTGGCCCTGATTGTTTTCGGTTCAGTTTGTGTTTGTTGGTTTGTTGGTTTGTTTGTCTGTCAGCAGAATTACAGAAAACTACAGCCCCGATTTTGATGAAACGTGGTGGAAGGGTGTAGCATGGGCCAAGAAGAACCTATTCAATTTTGAAACTGATCCAAATGATGGGGCGGATACACAGTTACACACACATTATTTTTCACTATTGTTAACACCAGATAAGCAGTTGTGCTGCATTCATGTGGTGTCGGAATAATCGGAAAATGCTCTAGACTAGGAAAATTCACACTGCATTAACATTATGAGATAGGACATGCCTTGGCAGAGGTCTGCACTCTCTGAGTAACCCTCCAAAGTTTAGAGACGTTTGATTCAACCCCCTTGTTTTTGTTGATTCAAGTCTGTGCCTGCAGCTTTCCATGCTAGGATTTGAGATGTAATGGGAAAAGGTCTGGAGAGGAAAAAAAAAAATAGTTTTAATTTTAAGAATTTTGATTTTAATAATTTTTTTTTATAGGGCCAAATGCATCCTTGATTATGCAGTGGATGTTTTGAGTGATCAGATTTCTTATGTGTTGCTTATCATGGTCTATCATAGGCTGCTCCTTTTATATGCAATGCTGCTCTGCAGGAGTTGAACGTGCAGCACCCAACCTGGAGGGTTTTGTTTACAGGATGTTCTTACAGCTAATTCACCTGTCAGAGCTTAACAGTCGAGTACTTTGTGTTCTCACTGCAGGCCACCAAGTTTGTCTGTTTGTATTATTCCTCCATCCATGCAGAGGTCAGTCTTTCTTTCTATTCAGAGGCGGGTTTTTGTTGATTTCAGATCAGATATGACCCACAATAGGCCTTCTGTGTTGGAGGCATTCCTGCGCTTCACTGGTTTCAGGTACAGGGAGTCCTCATAGTGTTTCAGTCCCACGGATAGCATCACCTTGTCTTGCTTTCATGACGACTCACATACTCAAACTGACAAACACACGTGATAAGGAAAAAAGAGGTGTAGAAAACAAACTTGCCTCTGGTTATCTACACCCCTACTATCTCTGCACTATCAATACATCATTATTCCGTCTTGTGTTATAGTGTTGCATGACCAGAGGCTTCTTACATAATACCTTGCAGTTGTTTTGCAAAGGTCTGTGCTTTGTAGGCGCTGCTGTATGTTTGACGTACAAGAAAACAAGCAAGGTGCAGTTACAGTGTAATGCAGGGCAGATGTAGCCTAGAAATCTAGACGCACCATAGCGGCAGCAAATGTAATTTGCAGCCAGGGGATCTAGCAACTCTCCGTTGGCTTGCGAGCTGGAAAAACCAAACTCTGGCTGGGCCAATCACATTGTGTATAGAGTCGGTGGGCGGGGCTGCTGCTGGGAACAGCGGTCTTTCGAATCGGCTTCGGCCGCGACTCTAGAAGACTTGGAGTTAAGCTTTTCTTTGAGAAAAGAACAAAGAATGGCACTGAAGTCATTCTTAAAAAAGGAAGATGTTTTCGGAGTTTTGCCGACCGGATACGGCAAAAGTTTAATCTATCAACAACCGTTTATCCCGCCCCTCGCATTGAGCCCTGTCAATGGTGAGTTCCCAGACCCAACATCTTGATGTGGGTCTGGCTTGTCAGGCTAGGGCAGATGCAATCCTGCAACTCAATGAAAACACTGCATTACCCTGCAAGTTGACTGCAGCTTTGGGATGAATGGTGTTTAGAAAGGAAAATAACAGTCAGTTATGTGTAACAACAATAGAGACAAACATAGAAAATTAAAATAAATGAATATTAACATTTTAGTAATTGTTTTTTTTTTTTCATTTTTTTTTTTTTTATCTGAAGAAAAGGGCATTGTGGCTGCTTTTTTGTGACTATGGGCAAAAAGTGGTACATGTGTTCAATCAAAACCTCTTAAAACTATTTAGTAACATTTATGAACGTAATTTCTATGAGGTCTAGCTAGTACTATGATAGCATTGTCAGGTGTTCTTATTTTTGGGTCCACCCCCTGTTTTTGTCACCACCAGGTAAGAACAAGCTTATATGACCTTCAGTGCTGATGACTGTCATAAGACACAAACATCTAACATCAAGATAAATGTTAAGCCCTTTTCACTTAAATGCCTTTAATAATGCAATAAAAAGAGGTCAAAAGAATTAGCTATTTTTATGCAGCATGGTTATGTTCAGATGCACACATTAGATCAAATTTGTAAACCTCACTGACAGCCACTGAAGCTGAGTAAATTCAGCTTTAACAATCCTCAGAACATCTACGTCAACTTGTATTGGTTTGTTTTCCCATTTTGTGTGTTTATGTGACCTGGACCGGGGATTAAATCAGCTGAGTGACCTTATGATTCTCCAGCTGGGCTTTTGGCTGCAGCAGCAGAGAGGAGGAGGAGGCACTGGGGTTTCCCATGGGGTTCTGGTGATGGGTGTCAGGGGTACATCAGGGGTTGAATCTGTTTTCCCAGTTCTGTTTCCCAAAAGATTCCCCACTGAGTTTCTTCTTTCCAGAGGAGAAGAGCCAGACAGTCAAGGACACAGATGTGCTATGACAGTTGTACTAGTTAGAGTCCTTAACTGAAAGAACAGCACCAGTGTGTTTGTAGTTTCTGTACATTTTCTTAACAAGATTTTTTAAACTTCACCTTTTTGAAATATAGCTTTATTTTCTGTTTAATTTTACAGACGATTGCAGGGTAGTACAGTAATATGACTTGTCTGGCTGAAATTAAAGGGGAACTCCAACTTACACATTGTGATTCAACAGTGATATCATCCAAGTATTTAATTGTTAAACTGGTTCCTGAAATATTGGGTAAACACCTCCTGACCTGCCTCTGAGATGCTGAACTAACATTTGTGTCATGTGGTTTTGTAGAAGTCACAGGCTTTTACTTTACAACTCATAAAAGTCCACTGAAATGTTTGGGAACAATGATAATCACACAATCATCATCATCAATATCTGGACTTTTCCTTCCGGAAAGTCCCGATAATGTAACAAAAAACACTGTGTTTTGTCATGTCAGTAGTAATAGTTCCCTACAACATAACTGGAAAGGACTCTCTTTCAAGGCAAATACTAAGAAAAATGTTCATATCTTGTAAAGAGAACGTGTGTATGTTGGAAAACATATTAGATCAAGTTACATTAATGATTTGTTCTGTACAAGAAAATCAGGTGAAAATCATTACCTGCTGAGTTAGGTAGGAAAAACATACTGATCTAGTTAAAACACACCAAATAAATACTACATTGTTGAGCAAAATGTTCAGGCTTCTTAGCCTGATAACGGCCCGACCCAACGAACATGGGACGTCAGGAACAAAAATGAGCCTCATTAATTATTAAACTGTTTTTAAATGCATACAAATAGTATGTCATTGGTACTGCCAGGTGCAACAGTAAAGGTGGGCCCTGGCAGCTTTGATCACCAAACGTCACACCAGTCTTCATGACAGATGTAAAGTTACAATTAGAAAATAACCTCTTGCTGTTTTTAGAGCGGAATGATGAGTCGAGAAAAAAGTTCCCTATCTTAAGAAGAGTGTGGAAAACAAACTGCTATGATTAAAGGTGGAGTCAGCAATTCTGGAGAAAAATTTGAACTCAACACCCAAGCAACACCCAAGCAATAACACCTGTCCCGTCCGTGCTCCTTTTTTACCGTCCCTCTCACTACCACTGCCTTTCTGTTCACTGAATTTGACAAAAAGTGTATTGGATTAGAAATGCTGACTGCACCTTTGAAGAATGTGTTTTGACTATTTGACTGGCAGCTGACAGGCTGTCCAACCAGTTTCAAAGATGACAGAGATGTTAAAATCCAGTAATGTCAGCCTCCCTCCTCCGCTCCTCCCCCCTAACCCAGAGATCCACCTCATGTTTTTCTGAAAGATGACTTCCTGTTCGCCAACACCTGGGCTTTAAAAGCAGGCACTTGGCCAAGAAAACGGTGAATAACAAGTCCGACAGGTTTCGGCTTTCCCTTTAATGAAAAACAAGAGAGAGTTCAGAGGGAGGGATGGAGGAATAGATGGAGAGAGGCAGACAGAGAGGTGAGGATGAGGGGTCTCGGCACGCTCACCAGCTGAGAGAAGAGCCTGTTTTGTTGCCCATTGACACGGGACCAGCAGGACTTCCTCAGAAGTAGCAGTTTGCTGTGAGCCTGTGGGTGGAGGGGTGGTGGTGGAGGTCCACTTGTGGTCATGAGGGAGCAGAGAGGCTGTCCTCTGTTTAACCCCCCTCTGTCCATAGCTAACAGGCTATAATTCCACAATGTCCCATCCACTCTCCAAAAGTCTGAGGGTGTGTTACTCGAGGAAATGAAGCACCTGCGAAAAGAAAAGAAAAAAAGCACTGGGGGGTGGGTGTGGGGAATCAATATTGATGCTAAAATGCATAGAAAAGATAACAAATAACCTTTCAGAAATGCGTAAAAATATAAAAGCTATACCAGTTCCTGTATAAATCTAAATTTAATATTAAAATACTTAAATTAATTCTTATGAACAGAAAAGCTTGAAATGCTTATTTTGTGTTAGGAGTTTATTATTCATAATCACTTTTTTTTTATTTTATTTATTTTTTTTATACAATTATTAGTAGTAATTATAATAACAACAACAATCTATGATATGATGTCTTTTTTTAAACCTTTTCTTTACTTATCTTTAAAAAACAAAATGTCTTGTACTGTTTTCCTGTCTGAAGTTGCTGCAGTGGTTGTTTAAAAACAACCCTGCTCGCCTGTATAAACCTCTGACACTGTATCCTCTCCAGGGGGACGAGCTGAACAAAAACAACTCAGTCATGACATCACAGCCAGTCGTTGTTACTCAGCACTAAGGCGTCATGTGGAAGAAGAGATAAACAAAAGGAAGAGATAATAAAGAGAGCAAAATTAGTAAGTATATACAGTAGCTAGTAAAAGCAAAAACCATGCTGGACGCTCTGAGAGGCTCTATGTAGAAAGCAAAACAATAGGCTGCTTACATGCTCACAACCATGATGCTAACATGCTGATGTTAAACAAATGCGTTTACCATGCTCACCATCTTAGTTAGCATGCTAACATTTGCTTATTAACACAAAAAGTACAGCTTGGCTGATGCCAAAGGCTAATGCTGTTTTAAAAGTACAAAAATGTCAACTTCACGGTGGCACCAGAGGAAAGGTCAGGGGATCATCAGTCATTAGGCTTCATCATCCTCTGGGGACTATGAATATCTGGACCTCTGGACCTTTCCAAAGTCTGTAGGCATTAGTCTCACTTTTCCAGACCTTCCTCCACAGCGCTGCGTAGGAGGGTCATGCTAGCACAGCATTCCGGGACGGGAGAAAAACGTGCTCTGGTTTGTTGGCATTTCTTTAAACCAAACACAATCATCATGGGCGGCACCAAGCACCCGACAGAGCCACGGTGCCACTGCAAAATAGCCTTGGGAAGAAACTTGTTTTGGTGGAACATGTGTAGGTTCAAAAGTTGTTTTAGTCGTGCAACAGAAAACTCTGATTGGACAGAAAGTCTCCCTAGCTGTCTCAATTTACCCTGCAGAGATCTGAGAAATGGTTAACCATAGTCCTCATAAATCCACCGGATCAAATTCTAACACAAAAAAAGCAGAAGTTAACAGATATCCGGGCAAAAAGAGCGTGATCTGACGGAATTTCCGGCAGCACTGGAGGAATCTTGGAAGTGGAACGTCGTGGATATAGACTACAGGACGAGCAGTGCAGAGTCATTTTACAGCTGCTTGTTTAGAGCAGCAGCTCTAAACCATGGAGAGATACTGCAGGTTTTTACACCAACCATCCCATTGATTTACCTCACTGGGTTAATGTATAATCATCAGACAAGCCCACTCATATTATCTCTGTGTCTCTCAGTGCAATACTAAAAATGGAAAATCACCTGCAGTGAAATCAAGTGATGGAAAAAGTATTCTTTAACCATCCGACTGTCTTGTCTTCACTTTAAATTCAGAAAAAGTTTCTGTGGAGACACTGATATCTTTTAATGTAGTGACACTGCCTGTGACTGCTTGATTTGTGATGTATAACTAGGGGCTCATTTCACGCATCAGTTAAATAAATAAAAACCTGAAATGAAAATGAAAATAAAAAATAGTCTGCCCACATACAGAGGTAAATAAGTGCACAGAGAGCTGACACTAAAAACAGCCCCATATTGTGTTTACACTCACATACGTAATGTCAACTTAACAATAGCAAGTCTTATCTCAGAGTTAAGCTGATAACCTCTGTACATGTGGTGTTATCTCTGTATTACCAGCATCGAGAACAGTAACACTTTTCACGAGCAAGACAAGCTGTGATTAATAGGAATCCGATTAAGGACTCCAAATGATTACACTTCCCAAAGTATTCTGAAGGCCCCAAACACAGATGTTTGCTTCAATGATATCCCATTTTGCTTTAATGTCAGCAGGGATTTTTTTTTCAGAGTAGGCATCAAAAAACTTGTATTATTTTACTTTTATTACCCTGTCTTGACAGTCGCCGATATAGGACTGTTGCAAGTTTTTGAATCAGAAATCAGAAATTTTATTCTCTATTGCAGCCAGTATTTAAGTGTTCAATCATAAAGCGTGTGTAACTTCCTCTTGTCGAGACAAGCTGTGGTTACAGAACAGGACAAAATGTACAGCAAACGGCTTTGCTTTCATCCTCCTAAACTCATATGTTGAAGCTGCGACTAAGAGTCAGGTCACAGCATGTACGTTCTCTGCTCACTCACCCAAAGACTAAAAATAGAGTCTGTGGTTTGGAAATGATAAAAAACACAGGACATATTTGACTTCAGGGCATGAACAGTGATATAGGGACCATTTAAACTCTTTGCCTTCTCTTTCTTTATCTCACCCTTTGTTTTCTCCTCCTGCCACAGGCTGTTTCAATTTCACACACCAGTCAACTTTATTGCTCTGCACAGCTGAGTTTATAACCTGCATGACTCCTACAGGGTGGAAAGCATCTGAGATAGTGCACACAAAAATCAAAGTCAGTGAAAAAGGCTTAATGGATTCTAGGTACGACACAGTAATACAGTTACATAACAGTTACATTAAGCTTAAATTAAAGAAGTGCAATGGGCAGGACACCATAAAAAAATGGTATTACTGTAATATTAAACTGCAGTCTTAAATGCAGTTTTAAATTATGCACACATCTGGTGAAGTGCAGATTGGTTTATCTCCTTAGACAAACTCAGGACTTTTTGTTTCTATTGTGACCATGTAATTTGTGGAATGCCCCAGGGGTCAATACGAGATACATTTTTATTTTCTTATTCTATATGCGCCTTCTTCAACTGTGTCTCCCTTTTTGTAAGTACGTTCTGATCATAATGTAATGATTCAGTGTATTGAGTTCAGTACCAATTTTGTTTCCGACGAAGGAAGCACTACGTTTTTGTACTGCACAGAAGTTGTAGGTAGTTAGTCAGGGTGACTTGTGGGCGTTCCGCATGTGGATAGGTTTAACCAACTATAGCACTCTGGTTAAGGTTGGTGAAAGGTTTAGGTTAAATGTTAGTAAAGTTAGCACATCAACTCATTTTCAACTTCTTTAATGTATAACCAAGGCGATGATCTTTCACTAACCTTGCCAGACCTGTGAGGCTCAACTATCAACATGAAAACATTTTTTCATGCTTTAGTTTCTATGAGCGGATATTGTATCGCCAAAGCAGATAATGTAAAGGAAAACAAATTTTAAAAAATTGTTAGTGAGCATTTTGCAGATATGTTCAGTAACAACCTTTTGTGACTTGGCAGATATGTTCATTAGCAATGTTTCCTCATTATGTTGATACAAAATTTAGTTCATGTAGCATTATGTTTCTACTAACAAATGTATTTGCTGTTGCAAATTGGTAAATTTGAAATTTGCATTGCATAAGATGTAGGCCTAATCTACTGTGCAGAAATGTACTTCTTACAGCAACTGGCCTGAGCAAACTGTATTCCCACCTTTATCATCCATTTATTCAAAGAGGAACTTAAACAGTGCATCTCTGTGCAGATTTTTGCTGTTCACAAAGACTCACATGGGACATGGCAGGAAAACAGACTGTAAGACAGGAAAACATTTAGCAAAAGTGTGAACAGAGCTTCAATAAAACACCTTGTGCAGCAGTGTGAACATGGCGACATGTCTGCACACAGCTTCTCCACAGAACTTCACAGTGACACAGGAAAACTTGGCTGGACTGACATTTACACAGGCCAGTGCACAGCTGCATGTGGACATGTATACATACTGAATCATGAGTCAGGGATGCAAGCCCCCCCCCCAGCTCCCCCCATCACACCACCTCATCCCACATGAGCCAATGGGAGAAGCACAACACACCTTTGTGCTCTGGTCTCCTGGAGCTCCACATACCAAGACTGCCTGTGGTCAGAAAACACACACACACACACACACACACACACACACACAAACACACTGAAAATACAGAGTAAAACTATCACCTCCAGTGATTCATTATAAGGCTAAAAAACATTATTTTCTGAAAAGTGATGATTTTTCCTTAAATTACCATATTTTCATACAACTTCTTCACAATAAAATGGGACATGTATTGTGCTGTGCAGTATTATGAGGATTAAACAGCTTCTGTTTTTGTTGCTATTAACAAAGATGTTTTTGGTGTTGTGCCTTTTTTTGTCACAACTAGTGTACTTATGTTATAGGTTTACTGCCAACTTTAGTGCCGCATAAAGTACATTTTGGAACTTTTGCTTTAGAGACAAGTAAACCAACAGTGAGCCTGGGAGTGGATGCCTGTCGCTGTTGAGAAAGTGTAAGGAATTATGAAAATGTAGGTAGAAATTATGAGATCCATTCCCTCGTTAAGTGCAGCTTTTGGGAAGAAACACTGCTAATCAAAGCCAAACAAGTTGCCTACTTGTGGGAAAGAGCAAAGACCACCAACATAAATCAGTTACTCAAGGGTTTTTCCTTAACATAAATGTTAGGAACAAATATTTCACTTCTGTTAGGCTTGTTTTGGCCACAAATGGATTTTCTGAAATTCAGCAGCATTAGCATTAGTAGGATGAGTGTCCACCACATCACAGGCCGAAACAGCTGTTTATTGCTTCTATCTTTTGCTGCCATCCCATTTATTTACCTTTTCGGTAAGTCAGGACAGAGAAGCTCTATGTGAAGCTCCTCATGTTCATACAGGAGCACAAGGCACAATGAGATGCAATGACATGGACAAGGAAATCAAATCAAAACCTCAAAACATGTTATTCTTTTTACCTCGAAAGCATTAACATTGACAGCTTTATAAAGCAACTGATGAGAAGAGGCTTCACACACCACTTTCTAAGACTATGTTAGGACCAGAATCAGGGTCAAGGTTAATTGTCTTGCTCTAAAGGACTGAGAATGTTGCTCATCAACTTTTCCTGCATAGATTTATAAGTCTGAATTTAAACCTGCAACTTTCCAGCTATGGACCTGCTTCTCTGAGCTTTAGATCACTGCTGCCATAAATAAGTTCTCTGTGGGAAAGGACACAGTAAGGAGACACAGGGGAGGGACAGTAGCATCATTTGGGATTAAGACTAGCATAGAAACCAGAATTACCATCACACTTGAGGCCATTACATTTCTACACTTTTCTTGTTTAGTTGATGAGGCATGTGTATCTGGTGTATATAAAAACAGAACCAGCCTTATGGTAGATCACTGATCTGCCTTCAATCAGTCCATCTGCACAGAGACATGGTCAAAGTGCTCAATGTTGTGTTTGGTGTTTTAAGCCTCCAACGTCGCCTTCCAGGCAGTGCGGCAATGGTTATGTTTAGGGTTAAGGTTAGGGTTAGCTGCCTTGGAGGCTTAAAACACCCTTGAGCGCTCAATGTACAGAAAACATAAACCTAAGACATCTATGTATATTGTTCATTGACTGACTACAGTCTGCTTAATCTGAGTCCAAACTGGAGAAGGCTGTACACTGGAGAGCACATACTGTATCCTTGAACAATTAACTAAACTCAGTTCATTTCTACTTATTGTTTATGACCACAAACAGTATCACTTTAAAACAAGTTTTTCTTGTGTCCTATCTGGATAGAAGCCTGTGGATATGTAGACATCTAAATGTAAATGTCTGTAACCAGAACATGTCAAGCTTCCGAAACTTTCTAAAATTAGCAGTGTCTTAAAATGCACATAAAGTGCTCTGTGCATTAGGATCATGTGGAAGGGACATGACTAGAAGAAGAAGAATTTAACGAGTGTGTAAGTCAGATGGGCAGCAACATTCATCTTCAACTCTGTCCGCCTCGGTCAGCCACCACAATTATCAAAACTTCAACTTTACTGTAACCAAGTCGTTTTTATTTACCCTAAATTGAATTGTTTGTAAAAGTCTCTTTACTGGTGAAAACGATTCGTTCAATTTGTTTTGTTTCACATTTCCAGTTTGTGGTACTGTTAAAAATTCCTTTAGGTTTTAGAATTTGCTTATGTAATCTGCAATTACTGGGTAACGTCTCCTTCACACTGGCACTTGAAATCAGCTCCGTAATACGCAATGCGCCCCCAGTGGACGTCGTACTACACCGTTGAAAGTGTCGGAAGCAAGTAGAAAAAAAATGGTTGAGAGACTAGGACAACTCATTCTGTCAGTGTCCGAATGTCCAATTCTCTATGACCTCTCATCTGAGGGCTATAGAGATATAAACAGAAAGGCTGCTGCGTGAAGAAAAGTTGCCCAGGATGTTGAGATGTCAGGTCGGTTAAATGTGATATAGCGGTATAATGTCAATAGTTAGATGTCTATTGCTAACCAACTTAGCCATAGCAGGTATGCATTGTTTCTGCACGGAAGAACTTTTCTCATACTCCAAAATGAATCGATTACATGACAACATATCGTTATGAAATCATTATTTATTTTATTAAAATTTAAGAATTCTGATTTGTTTATCAGTACCATAGCAACGCTAACTTCCGCTGGGATTTTCGGATAGGAACCGTCCGTTGCCTGTTGTACGAGTTCAACTTTTTTAACGCATCCGGATGACCAACGGACAAAAAATTTTTCACACCGTGACCGCACTCGTTCGCATCGGTTCGAACCTATTCGCATGTGGTCTGCGAATCTCCATAGGAAATGAATGACTTCCAGTCAATTCGCAGCCGTATCTACTGTGCCAATGTGAAGGCGCCGTAAGCGTGACTGGGCGTACATGATACTGACCTCTTTGACCCATTTTCAAAATGATTTATCCTACTGATCTATTAACTAGCATTCTTCAGGTATTCTCCTTGCTGAGTGTAAGTGCTCTTGAGCAAGGCAGTTCACCCAGATCTTTGGGCCCTGTTTTTCATTTGTTTAGTTGTGTTGCTTCAAGAGCTAAAATGGGTCACATGAACCACTGCTTTAAATTCACCTTACTGATGTCATCATATCATGACAAATAATTCAAATTTAAACATGACTTTATTGATGCATTTGAAATAAAATGATGTGGTCTTATGGGAAAAAGAAGAATTACTGAATCTCACTCTGTTGCTCCCATTGTTATTCTTTTCTCAAATCCCCAAACTTGACCGTAGCCCATGTTTGTCTCTTCATCTAAATCTTAATGGAAGTGACAACAACTCTGTTTACATGATGGCTCTTCCCTCGATTAGTCTTTGTTTTACTTACTCATAAAGTCTGACGTCAGAACCCAGGATAGCGCTTCCTCCCAAGGGACCACCAGAGGATGAGCTGTGAGAAATAAACATGGTTTAAAAAAAAAAAAGGAAAAAAAGAGCGAGATAGTTTCTGTGTTTACTTTGCCGGATGTGTGATATAACCTACAGAGCTGGGGCGATAACAAAATAAAGTTGACCACAAAAATTGACCACTGTGGGATACCATAGTGAACGGGATGAAATGATAATCTGTCAAAGAAGATCTGAATTACATGCTGAGAGTGAGACAAATAGTCTTCCCTGTTTAGCAGCATACAAATATTGAATCATTAAACTACATTATAGTGTGTTCTGAACACAAACTATAATGTAGTTGTAAGATATAAGGACATTTTAAGGTTTTTATTATTATATAATAGGACATATTTTATATCATTACAACTGTGTTTTACTATATTGTTATAGTCTATATAGTCGTTATCTGATTATGCAGTAGGGCTGTAGTCAAGTCCACCTTTGTCTTGTCCAAAACAAGTCCAAGACCAGGACTAGTCGAGACTGAGTCAAAACCGCGTCCAAACGAGAGACAGTCAAGACTGAGACAGAAAAAAAAGAATCCTCTTCAAGACCACTTACTTACCTGTTCATTTTTTATGTGACGTGAGAGACAGTATATTTTCTATTTTAAGATGATCATTTTGCTCTTATTATTTGTAATGATAAAAAAGCAAGTGTAGAGTACAACACTATACGGTCAAATTAGGCCATATTATTTTACATCACATTTTAGATGTTCAGTCTTTTTATTCTGGTGTAACAAGAACATTCTGGACTGCCGATGGAAAATATAACAAATAACAAGCAATACAGGTGTCACTAAAAAAACTGACATTGTCTTAAAGAATCCAGAGTACAAAGTGCTCGCTGACATTGTGTCTGTGGCCAAAATGAAAATGATTGATGCCTGATGATTGAGGTATATGACGCAGCCAGGTGTATACCAGGGGACCAATATCAATTACATGTTTATGTACTACATTTACAAAATGATTTAAAAATACTATATTTTTAACTAAATGGGGGGACTTGAAGTAAAGTGTTGACATTTTAAGGTTATTTTTTGGGCTTTTCCACCTTTAATGTTGACAGGACAGCTAGGTGAGAAAGGGGAGGAAGACATGCAGGAAATCGTCACAGGTCAGATTCGAACCCTGGACCTCTGTGTCGAGGCATAAACCTCTCAGTATATGTGCACCTGCTCTACCCACTAAGCCAACCCGGCTACAGACATTCTGTTTTCTAATGACCTGACAACATGGTCATCTTATCATGTCTAACACACATTTCGAAGTAATGCTTGTAATTGGATTGTTCCTCAGCACATACAGATAATATATAACGTAAATTAGTACCAAATAAGCTCAATTTATTATTGTTGTCAGCAGCTCAGTCTTTCTCCTCTTGTAAGAAATCAAACCATCAAATTGTAGAAAAACAGGACTGTTTAATTGATTGTGTCATGCACAGACCAAAAACAACTTCTTTCTTTCTATAAGCTACAGAGGCATGCAAGTCACGTACAAGCAGTAAACAAAGCATGAATAATCTGGAATCTTAAATCAGAGATGGGTTTATATTCTTAACCCTTAATTCTGCCAAGGAAAGTCAACTGATATCTGAGATAGATATATTGTTTAAAGTCATCTTCTGAATGAATGTAAGGGGACTGTCAAAGGTACAAGATTTTTGTGTAGTGGTATCCAAATACAGTATATTTCCTTATCTGCACCACATGGAGCCAAACAAAACTGAGTGACACTGTTTACTAACATATAATATCTATATTCTTTAGCGATAAATCTTCCACTATGCAACATCAGAGGGAAGATTTACAGCAAGTTAAGGCAAGTCTTGTTTAAGGGCAGTTGTTTTCAGCAGGAATTCAGGCAGCAAGTCTGTCTTTTTCCAGTTACACACTTAAATTCTGCTGCTCTCCATCATTTGTTGTTGAGTTCAGGCAGGGCAGCTTAACATGGACCCCTAATGTCTCAACCAACCACAGTCCACCATCTCTCCCTGCAGGGAGTTATACCTCCCCTCAGCAGATCAGATCATTCCAAACAAGGAGCCTCTCATGGTGGGGCAACAACAAGTTCTAGATAGGCCGAATTGAATTACACTTACAATAACATTTACATGTTAGGCCTTTAGTGGATACCCTTATACAGAGCCGTTGGCAGTGTGTGCAGGAGTACAGTAAGCTTCAGTTCCGACAGTATGGAGGAAGTATTCAGATCATTAAACGCAGCAATACCAAGCTTTAAAAATACTCCATTAAAGTAAAAGTCCTGCATTCAAACTTTTGTTGAAGTGAAAGTACCGAAGTATAAGCAACAAAAAGTATCAAAAGCAAAAGTACTCATTTTACAGAATGCCCCTCGTCATATTATTATATTATTGATTCATCACCATACAAACATTGCTTTTATTTTGTAGTGCAGTTGGTTGAGGTGGAGCAAATTTTATTTTTACTCCGTTTTACACTGTGGAGTAGTTTATTTATATAATGGGTGGTGGTGGTTACGGAAGGCTCGTATCATGTGGACGCGCCGATAGTGTTGTTGTCATTATTTTGAATTCCTCATGGGAGTGACAGAAACTACACACTGCTTTTAGTAAAGTACAAGAAAGTTTTACTTTACTTTTTACTTTTTACGTTTTACTTACGTATTGTGCAGACTTGTGATGGGGGGTCACACAGTGCAAGATACAACAGATAAAATAGGAACATTGACATCATGATGATGCTTGTACACATTGGGCAGTTTTAATGTTTGCTCTCGTACTGTTGATGTTGAAGATTTTTGATGAGTCCACAACACAAGTTGCTGCAGCTTCTGTCAATGTGAAACCAACTTCACCACAGCTTTACACTGATAGCTGATCACATTTAACAGGCTGTTGCTTCACACACAAATTAAGTTTTTGGGCAAATTCAAGCAGGATGACAATTATCATACTGCTTCTTGTCTTATTTTCCATTTGGATGTGTTCATAGACTTTCCTATCATCCAATGACCGTCTTAACTGAAGAATATTTAAAGGATTGGTGCACAATTAGGCTGTCTTGAAATTATAATGAGATGAACATTGAACAGTCTTTGCTTGATATAATTATTCCTCCTGTTTATACTGGCCATTAGGAGAATTCCCTAACATACCTCCAATGTATGTGATGGGGGCTGACAAAATCCACAGTCCTCGTTCTGTGTAAAAAAATATTCAAATGTTTATTAGAAAAGGGTTGCGCTTAAACAATGGGATTCTCAGTGGAGTGCTAAACCCAAAAAATCCAATGAGCATGTTGCAAAAAAAAAAACGTGAAAAGCTAGCATCTCACATTTCACTTCATCTTCAAAAGCTTATCTGAAATGAATATGAGGCTTAAGTAGCCTGTGTTAGTTAAAACAAGGAACAACAAGGAAACACAAAGAGAGAATTTGGTACTAAAAAGTCAGTTTCTTTAGAAGATACTCACTTGATTGTCTAACTCAGACTGCTGAAGACTCAAAATGAAAACTGTGGATTTTGAAATGCACATCTCCTAACAGCTAGTATGAACGGGAGGAATTACTACAGAAAGCATAAACTGTTTATGGACACCTGAATATTGTTTCAAAACAAACTTGCAAAACTGTGATCCTATCCTTTAAACCACCAGTGCCAAGGCTCCCTCTATGGGGATCTTTGGTTGGCTGCTATTTAAAGGACTCTGTACCTATGGATCTATCTAATCAGGTCTTTATCAAATGAAACTCCAGCCTTATTGTTTACTTTTGTTGTCTTTTTTTATTTTAATTGATATTTTATAGGCCTACATAGGGGAAAAAAGTGTGTGTCCTAGTAAAATTAGCTCCTCCATTGTTTCCACCAGCGCTGACCCTGGTTACAATACGCGGCAGTGAGAAAGAAAAGTGGAGCAACAATGATATATGTTCAGCAATGACATATGGGAGGTATGGTTATTTTACAGAAGAATTTACTTTCTGTTGTATTTGAGTATTTCACCTTATCTTCAGTTTATCTTATAGTTTTCTTGAGCTATTTCAGTTTCAGTTTTAAATTTTCCAGACATGTTAGTTTTTAGGTCCTATTTCAGCATATAGTTTGGGCTCATTTCCTCTCGCTCATTCCTGCCATTCCACACGGTGCACACCCCCCCTCCAAGAAGAGGGAGCCCAGCTTGATAAAGAAGTGCAAATTTGATTATTTGTTAAGTGTTTCAGCTGCTGTTTGGTATCTGAAGATTTGACACTTGGCTCTGATAGGATGAGTAATACTGCAGAGCTAATAGTGTTTATCTATAAACCTCATGAGGAGCAAAGATCATCTGCTCTGTTGCTTTCAGCCAAGTGAAATTTAGAAACACAAAATGTGAAAGGAACTATGAAATGTGTGGTGGCATTAAAGTGCTAAAAAAGCTTCTCTACTTTTACAGGCAAAAGAGTCGCTGCTGTTTATCTTAAGTGTCCTTCTTCTTCCGTACATTTCAACATTATTCAGGATATTGGACACCAAGCTCTGCCACACACCCTATTTCTGCTTTAAGAGTATTTACATCTGACTTGTTCATTGGACATAGTGTTCTCTTGGTCCTGGAAAGCAGGACGATTTGGCAACAGGCTCAAGTCCAAACTTACTCGTCTCATCAGCTTACCCCCACAATTGTTTTTCTGCTCTCAGTTCTTTCAGAGAGCTATGTGCTAATCTTGCGCTCCTTCCAAGAAAAATACATTCCTGAACGCTGCTTTCATGTTTGTCACATTATGAAGGAGAAAGTTTTTCCCTGCAGACCTGGCAGGCAGCCAGCTCTCCCAACAAAACAACCCGGCCACGTGCACCGTCGCATGGGAGGGGAAATAACTTGCATATGTCTTCTACGCATATAACACACAGGGAATACATTTGCACCATCTGACCAATTCACTGTGTATTTGAACAGGTAACCACAGTCTGCTGACTGAAACTACACTTGGTTCGTTGATGCCGCTGACAAGTGACAGACAGGATGCCAGAAAATAAAAGTTAGTTTGAATTTAAAGTGTTTTATTTATATGGTACAAATTCCAATTTATTTTGCTGTCCAATTAAACCATGCATCTTCTGCAGCATAACAAGTTGGTATGATTAAGTGTTCCCTAATGAATAGAGAAAACACTGCTACTTCTTGGCAAAAAAACTAACATTTAAAATCCCATTGGATTATATGAAAAATGCATTTTCACATTTGAAACAGGGCTGTTGTTTTAAGCTCATTAAAAGTTGATGTTTTGGAGATACATGGTTTACACAGGACAGCAATGTTTTACTTTAGGGGCACGTAATATTACTACATTATCTATAATGCAATTATAATATTAATTTTAAATTTTGTTAAATGTGTGTCTGTATATTGTAAATTAAACCTAAAAAAGGGGCATAGGCCTGAGTTTTTATTTTAATAAATTCATCCTGCCTACCAGAACTAAATACAAATGTATGAAATGTTTCCCCTTGTAGATGGAGCAGCAGGGCTGAAGTAATTCACTGTCATGAACAGTGTTGACTAAAATATAGCCTACTGTCTGGCTCACTTGCCAATAGTTGCTAAACTAAGAAACAATACCTGCTCCAAATGTCTGGTTCTCGTCAGGTTTTGATTTTAGGTTCTGAGATAATCATTTTTTTTTAAATATCTGATCAAATCAAGCTATGGCTTGTGTTGATGGCAGTTCAACATACTGAATATTGATTTATTGTAAAAATCCATCACATCATGCATTTTGGGCTCTGTGGAGCCTCCATTGTACTGAGGAAGATTCACGAACAAAGAGCGCCACAGAGCCCTGAAACAAAGAGAGACAGATCATAAGCAACACAAAGCAACAAGTAGAACTACAATCGTGGGAGGAGCAGATATAAACAAAGCTGCTCTTTTTGCATGCTGTTTGGGGATGTTCTTACATGGTATTTTACCCCTTCCAGAATATTCTGGGGAGCAGCTTGGTGCACAGGGCTCTGCTGTCTGCTCTGTGACCCCTCTGAAGTTACACTGATTTCCATGAAGCCTTGAAAAGGGAGGGGAGCTGCAAGCCGATCCCCCGTCTCTTTAGCGTCAACAAGGCCCTGATCTGAACCAGCACCAACGTTCTGATGTCACAGCGCCTGTAGATCCAGGCAGGACTGAGTGACATGTGGGCGTCACATGGCTAGAAGAGACTCTTCCTTGGTCAGATCATCAGCTTTGTTTTGACATCAAAGGATTAATTCATGACACCCAATTCAGTTATGGATACCACAGTTATCGCTCACAGAGCAGAGAGAGGCTCCCAGGAGTTTTAGAGCAGAAGTGAATTGAAATATGTGTGTATATATATATATATATAAGGTCCATCTAGGGACGTGCATTGCAAAATAGCTTAGGCTATAAATGCTGTGGTGTCTGGCATAGGTCTATGCCACATACTTGGTCAAAACAAAACTCTCTTCTTGAATAATCCAGTGCATTGACCATCATCAGAACATTTTCTAGCCTTTTGCCATCACTCGTTGGGTGCGTCTTTGGCTTTAAATTAGCTTTAAAAACCTGTTTTGTTTTCACAGTGTTGTACATTACTCAGACCCATGCAAGGAAGAACTCCAAGACATGCAAAGACAGAACAGAGACTGATGCAACTATTCAGCCCTAAAGACAAAACATAACTGTATTTGGCCATGGATGAATCTGCACACTTAAACACCCCAAAACTCCCTGTGTTTCCCTCGAACACAGCACATAACAAAGCCTTATGAAGTCCTCCAAAACACTCCGGTAATATGCCCTCCCATTCAGATACCTTGGTGCTGGGGGGATAAGCAACTTTGACTTGTTTTGGTTTGTCTGCCACCGTTCCCTTCAGTCTTGTTGTGATCTGTTTGGAATGTGACCCGATACTGATTTTAAATGTAAAAAGGAAAAAAACATCTGAACAACTGATTTCCTCACGGCAACCTTGACGAGTCTTTTCTGCTCAGACGTGTCCTGATTGGATACATTTTGTATCCAGTTTTATCTACAAAAGAAACGGGTTACAATGGTGCCAAATGTGTCCTGATAAGACTGACTGATGCTACTTTAACACATTACATATTTGAAGGATTACATGGTTAGACAGCTCAGATACAAGAAGGACTATAAGAGGAAGTCTGGTATCAATAGTCCTTGGTCTGCTGACTGTTTGCCAACCACAGTGTCTCTAAACAATGTAATTATACAGCGCATTATTACATTGTAACTCCAAATGCACTGCAGACATGGTACAAAAACACCTACAGTAATAATAGATAAAGAGTATCCAGGGTCAAGTTTACAAAATGTTTTCATAAAGCACCATTAGGGCCATACATGTAACACACTGTAAATGTGCGGTAAAAGAATGTATACTAAAAAAGTAAGGGACATATACTGTACATGTTAATACTTACCTGTATACTACTTTTTTATCCATTATATATTTATTTGTAATTCTTGTTTTTACTCGTATTCCAAATTTTATTTTATTATATACACCAGCCTTTTTAACATAGCCTACGTAGCATGCTACCCTTGATTTCACTACACATATTGTATAAGGATCCTTGAAACCTGAATCTAAGTGTTGAGTAAATGTTTCCATCTTCCTGTGAACAAAAAACAAGGACTTCTCTTCAAAGTCTGTTTGTTGAAACTCAGAGTTGGCATGTTGCATGTTGACATGAAGCATATGACCATTGTCTAATTGAGGCCTCATGTTTTACTTTACTCATTTTATCTTGAAAACTATAACTTTGAAAAGTGGATTCCTCAGGATGAGAAGTAGAGCTTAGATCGGCCCAAGAAATCAAGCCGCTTACCTGCCCGAGCACGTTGTGTCCGAGCCCGGCCCGACACATTAACTGTAATTATGAGCCCGAGCCCGATTTAAACCCGACAATTTTTTAATATATTTAATATAGAATTTAATACAATGATGAACAACATATTGTTGTCACTGCCCACGACTTGTTTAAACTGCTTCCATACCTCCGACTTTCCTCCACACTTGCTCAAAGGTAATTCTCCTGTTTTTCTTTTTTTCTTTACATCTTCAAGCTCCCGGTGTGATGCGTGCGAGAGGAGGAGACTCCGCGCATGACACGTGCTGCATTTTGTAACTGCAGCCTAACTTTTGTACACATTTGTTACTTTTATATAGCCTATATATATATATTTATAATATTTCTGATTATGGCATAGCTATCTCCCCACCCAAATAGGATAATAAGGTAATGGATAAAAAAAAAAAAAAAATTGCTTGATCAAGGGTCTGGCCCGAGGATGTGGCGGAAAATAGCGGCCCGGTCGGGCTCGGGTCGGGCTCGGGCTTGGGCCGAGAATCTAAACTCTAATGAGAAGTAAGGCCAATGTGAGGAAAACAGGTGGATTCATATTTGAATCACTGTAAAAATCCACCCATTTACTTTCAAAGACTGCTGACACAATATTTTATTATTGTCAAATATACAAACTTTCAAGACTTTTAAAGGTCCTTGTGCGCTTTGTTATATTGTTATATGTTAAGTGTATCTCTGTTCTAATTAGCTTTAAATCTCTGTGTTTCATAACACTTCTAGTGTTACCAAATTGGCATATGACATCAAGCGACTTTGGGAATAAAGTAACGCTCATATGCCTAGCTGGCATGTTCTTGGTACAATATCACAGAATACGGACTACATCCTTTTTGTGTTCTTGGTCATAATTTTCAAGAACTAAATGTGCTTATTTTGCACTAATTGGTAAAGGCAGTTCAGTCTGACAAGAGTCATCAATGATGTTGACATTTCACAGATGGCAACATCATAGATACAACTCGATGAACCACACAGCCAACGTTAGTCAGACTATATCGAGTTAGCAAAAATTCTGACTACATCCTGAATAGTAATGATAGTGTTAGTAGTGTTAAGGATTTAACTTGCTCTTGGTTCAGGAGGCCTACTACAGTTTTACTGGAGACACTTATGTGATCGGTGCTTCTGTATCTTTTGACACCCTACAAAATGTTAAAAGGAAGGTTTTTTTGCATTGAAGCTGGGAAACAACTTGAGCCCTTGCAAACAGGAACATACAGTAGTTTGACGTCTTTGGAATTAACCACTACACAAGCCAGCCTGTCATGTAATATCCAGAAACTTCTTCATTTATGTGAAAAACACATCAGCTTCTCGTGTGTGTATGAGTCACCTCATTGCTCCATAGTGCCACAACAGCAAACTATGTTAATACAAAAATATATATATTATTGATTTAAAAGGACTGATTTCTAAACTGCTGAGGCTGTCACTTTGGGGAACTTCCTTTGACACACTGAACTCCTCTCTCCTCTCTCTTTTCATCTGTGTGTATTCATGTCCCAGTAATGCTTGTTACTAACTTAGCTCTTGTCTTTTTCTCGCCTTGCAGTTTTCGATGGATTGGGGTGGCACCTGGATCGTGGTTGCAGCTGCTGCCATGGTCCTGCTCGATGCTCTGCTTTGCCTTGCACTATTACCACTATTAGTTCTAGTCATAGTTCTATTATATTTATTGGTACTATAATTGCCACTGTTTATCATACCGACTGCTATAATTATTATGAATCATATTTCTCCATATCTGTATATCTGTATTTGTGTCTCTGTGTCCCAACCAGCAGCGGCAGATGGTCGCCCACCATGAGCCAGGGTATGTCCGAGGTTTCTGCACGTAAAAAAGAAGTTTTTCCTCGCCACTGTCGCACCAAATGCTTGCTCGTGGGAAATTGTTGGGTTGTGTTGTGGTGTAAATTATAGAGTGTGGTCTAGACCTACTCTATCTGTGAAGTGTTCTGAGATAACTCCTGTTGTGATTTGACACTTTAAATAAAATTGAATTGAATTTTCAGGACGCATACTGCTGAGAAACATTTTTCCATAAGCCGCATGGACCTGTGACAGAACTTTTTTCCGTCGTGAATCAATCGTAAGTCCAACCTTGCCTCAAATAGTCATATTTTCTTCCAGCAAGTTGTTCCCAAATGTTTCTATGACACACTGGATACAGGCTCACATTCAGTGGC
The DNA here is from genome assembly GCF_008315115.2 of Sander lucioperca. Lineage (NCBI taxonomy): Eukaryota > Metazoa > Chordata > Actinopteri > Perciformes > Percidae > Sander > Sander lucioperca. The sequence goes on from NC_050183.1 coordinate 13,049,858, forward strand.
TTATTTGTTTATATGTTGTTTGTGCCATGCAACCATCTTGTAGTCAATTGCTGTTTAGAAATGTAATTAGTGATTGGAGATACACTGCCACTGCAAATTGGCCCAAAATGAAACACTTTGTCTCTTTTTGTCTCATGTGATTACTCTAACCTAATTTAGCCCTGAACAAATACTTGAAATGATCAGTTGTGGTCAAAGTTTTTTTTTTTTAAAGTCCAATTCTGTCTGCGTGTTTGTGAGAGAGAGAAAAACACAGGATGTACAGATTTCTTAGAACACATCGCTAACCGAGTTATCCTTCAAAGTTCCCTGGATCTAATTGCTTTTGAAGCATCCAAAGAGTTATAAAAATCACGTTTAGATTTTAAAAATATTTGTATTGTAGTATTTGTAGTTGTATTTATTTATATTGATTCTACATTGTATGTATTTATCTTTAACTTTATGTTTTGAACATTCTTGTTTTTAAACTCTTTATTGTTGGCCTTTGGATTTTGTCTTTTTTGTACTTGGGAAAATACAAAAGTTATAAAATCTCAGTTTCTCTTGGTTATTTTACCTCAGAAAACAATATTTCAGTTAATCAAGAAAACAGATAAAGACCTGTTGAGCATGTCCACCTTAACTCTGGGCCAAAAAACACCCTGAGGCAAGACTGAAGGTATGCAGGTTACAATGTGTAAACCAACAGGGATAGTTTCCTTCCAAAATAAGACGTTTACCTTTCGAAAAACACAATAAGCAGTGATGGAGGAAGTATTTAGATCCTTTTCTTAAGTAAAAGTATGAATACCACACTGTAAAAACACTCAATTATAAGTAAAAGTCCTGCATTAAAAATGTTACTTGGCAAAAATATGCAATTTACTTAAACATATTTCTTATTACTCATCCATTAATGTGTAAACAGCATTTCACTCTTGTAGTTGTCTGAGGTGGAACAAAGTTATAACTATTTAGTATCAGACTGCTAACTAATGATTATTTAAATTTAATTAATCATTAATCTTTAAAATTTGTTTGTAAAATAAAAAGTCAAAGTATAGTATTTAAAAAGTGATTAAAAAATGCCGAAAAAAGTGATGAAATCATATTATAGTATTTTAGTATATTATAAAAGTCATAAAAAGTCAAAGTATAGTGTATCAAAAAGGTCATAGTACAGTATGTCAAAAAAGTCATAATACAGTATGTCAAATATAGTCTCAGTATATTATGTCAAAAATAGTCATGTAAAATGTCAAAAAAGTGATAAAAAGTCATAATATACAAAGTCAAAAAAGTCATAAAAAAATCATAGTAAAGTGTGTCAAAAAAAGTGATAAAAAGTCATAGTATAGAGTGTTAAAAAAAAACATAGCATAGTATATCGAAAAAACTCATAGTATAGTATGTCGAAAAAAGTAAAAACAATGTCATGGTATAGTGTGTCGAAAAAAGGTTTAAAAACGTCATAGTATAATATGTCAAAAATATTCATGTCATATGTCGAAAAAAGTGATAAAAAAAAGTCATAGTATAGTATGTCAAAAAAAGTGATAAAAAGTCATAGTATAGTATATCGAAAAAGTCATAGTATAGTATGTCAAATAAAGTCATAGTATAGTATATCGAAAAAGTCATAGTATAGTATGTCAAATAAAGTCATAGTATAGTATGTCGAAAAAAGTGATAAAAAGTCATTATATAGTATATCTAAAAAAGTCATGAAAAAGTCACAGTATAGTATAACAAAAAAATACAGAGTATAGTGTGTCGAAAAAAGTGATAAATAATTCTTAGTATAGTTTGTCAAAAAAGTGATAAAAAAAGTCATAGAATAGTATGTCAAAAAAGTGATAAAAAGTCAGTGTAGCATGTTGAAAAAAAGTGATAAAAAAGTCATAGTATGTACTGTATGTTGAAAAAAGTCATAGTATAGTGTGTAGAAAAAAGTGATAAAAAACAGGCATAGTAAGAGTGTTAAAAAAAATCATAGTATAGTATGTCGAAAAAAAGTCATAGTATAGTATGTCGAAAAATATGATTAAAAAAAGTCATGGTATAGTATATCGAAAAAAGTCATAGTATAGTACAGGGGTGGCGAACCTGTGGCTCTTGAGCCGTATGCGGCTCTTTGCCTGCTCCTGTGAGGCTCCTACTGTGTGGCTGGGGGCTGTGTCATTGGTTGATTGTTGTTTTAAACTTTTCTGAAACATACAGTATTTCAGATAAGTAAAAAAAAAAAACATTTGAATGCATCTGCCAATACATTTGCCAATTATTTTAAAATGGAAAATAATGCAGCAGAGTTTTGAGGACAGATTCTGCAACCTGAGGAAAAACAGCGGCCACAGATCACCTTCCTCATTAACCCTTTCACTGCTGAATCAGATTGTTTGAAAGCCCCTTTAGCGAGAAATGAGTGAGAGAGTTGCTTCGAGTGGCCACAACCGAGTTCAAGCAAGACCTGAAAAGGATTGTGGATAACAAAGACTGTCAGGTTTCCCACTGAGTCAATCTAAGTGAGAAAAAACTATGAAAACTGCTATGTATTATGACTGTCATCAGATCTGGAAGACACTGTTGCTGTTCTAGTGTGGACGTGCATGTGTTGTGTGGCTTTTTGCTATGGTGCGTTTTTTTTTGTGGCTCTTTATACCTAACTGGTTGGCCACCCCTGGTATAGTATATCCAAAACAATTCATAGTATAGTATGTAGAAAAAAGTGATAAAAAGTCATAGTATAGTATGTCGAAAAAAGTTTTAAAAAGTCACATTTTAAACGTTAAATGGTGGCACAAATGTCAGGGTGTCGGTCGGACGCCAGGATGTTCACTTTCCCTTCATGATCAGTCAGATACAAAAAGATATTTGTTGGTTAATTGTTCAGGACTCATTCTAAGTTTAACCTTATTGAGACTAAGGGCATATAGCTATATATAGCTTTTCATTCACCGAGGAGCAGAACCTGTCAGTTTCATACATGAAAATCATTTTGTAAACGCTTACAAAGGACACTTTGAAGGCTTCTTTTTGTCTAAATCTACTCTATGTCTAGTCTATAATAACTGAAGGTTGAAATACCGGAATGGTGTAGTCTATAAAACTGAAGGTTAAATACCGGAATTGAATCCTTAAAAGAGCTAAGTGAAGCCTTAAATGTGTCTTAGGATTTTCTGTCTGTGTTTACCATAACGATTAATCGGTTTAACCAGTTAATTAAAGGTTTATTTAAGTAGCGTGATGTTGTAAAGGTAAGGTAGTAAGGTTAGTGTAAAGGTATAGGTTCAGAGAATGTAGAGTTTAGCGGGGCTTTCTAGTGTTTGGCATTTATTTACAACCAAAATGATGCATTATGAACTATTTTCCGCACAGTTGGCTTTAATAATGCTTTATAGTTTTTATTAGGGTCTGTGTCAATGTCATGTTGGTATTCTTCATATATCTAAATTCTAAACTTTTGGCAGTTTTATACCTATCCGTGTCAAGTAATGTTTAATATATATCTAGTAACTTTAGGGCAGTGGTGGCCTAGAGGTTAAGAAGTGTGTTTGGGACCGGGACGTTGCCGGTTTAATCCCCCAGACCAGCAGGATTTTGAGCAAGGCCCTTAACCCCAGCTGCTCAGTGGCCAGTAGATCAGATTGTGGTTGTACTGGGCATCTTCCAGGTATGAATTTGTAACTGTGTGAATATAAGAATTTGTTCTCAATCAAAACATTTAAAAGGTGAGATTCTGCACTTGTAACAGATTTTCAGAGCCTTTTATTGAAAGCTGTGACTTAAGTGGGTTAGTATTCTCCCCGCCCCCCAGTTTCTAGGTTCAATCTTCCCTCCCTGCTGAGGTGTCCTTGAAGCAAACCACTAAGAGTTGATACCTAAAAAAGCAGACAAACGTCAAGGTTGTTTTTAAATGATATAAAATTGGTTTTATTCATAATAAAAGATGTGAATATGCCAGTCCCTCTTCATCCTCTGACATTTATAAGATTGTTATCATCTCTTATTTCTGGTCCTGTGTCATTCCTTTGATGACGACAGCTGTGAAATGACGCCACACCACTGCAAATCCTACTGAAAGACTCCTGTCAGGTGTCAGGTTGAGATAAAGGCTGGACCAAATGTTTAAATCCGTCATTTATTTTTCTATCTATTTTTAATTAATTGTTTGGTATGTGAAATAGCTTGTTTCGTCTGATTCACAGTTCACCAAGTATTCAGATAACAATGATATAAAACAAACAACAAATCCTCACGTTAGCTGGAACCATCTCCAAAGTTTCATTTGAAAGCAATTTGGTCTGACTAAATCAACACAAAGTATTTTACAAGTATAAAACCTTCTCATTGAATCTCTAATCCATCCTCTGCGCTGCACATCTCGCTGTCCTCCTACTTTAAGATGTTTCAGTGAACAGACCCCAGAGTTTCTTCCGCTTGGCCTTCAGCCATGTTTATAGCTTTGTGTGACACTGTTTACTTCACTGAGCTGCTTGTTTGTTCCTATGTGCTTATATGTGGCAAAAAAAACTGGGATCTTTGTTGAATATTCATGTAAACAAGGAACAAACTGTACAAGAGGACACTTAATGAGATCCATATATGAGCTGAACTCAATGTGGCCGATGATTCAGTGGTGAGAAGAAGCAATAACTTTTGTTTCTTGTTTTTTTAAGGGGAAGAAAAAACCCCCCAAAAAAACTGGATTGTGTGTGTGCTCAATATTAGAGCTGTCACTAGTCAAACTTGTCTGTAATGGATGTTTTGAACCAGAGTGTAACGTGTTTCTCCAGTGAACCGTGTCCTTGGCAAGGATATCGTTTAACTCACAATGTTCAAGTGTACATGATGTACCAATCCACTGGCACGCAACATGCTAAACAGAGGCCCTCTACTATTACCCTTACAAAGTGTGTACAGCTTACATACCAGTCAAAGTTGGAATTAAACACTAAAGACAAACATCATTTCAATCTTTTTTTATTAGAAAAAAAACAATTACAAAACTTTGGCAAGATTGTGAATCAACAATTTGTATAAAAATATGTTTGTTTTTTTCAGTGCGTGCCAACAAAAATCACACAGCTGACCCTGAAGACTTCTTTAAAAACAGTTTAACTTTTTGGAAGTTGAGGAGAAAAAATAATCCTCAAGACAGTTTTTGGAATGTTCTTTGTCCATACATTTTAGTGGCATCTCCAGTTTAAGGCACGACTTGAACGCTGAGCACTGTGCTCTGGTTGAGCTTTAAAAAGCGCCCCACAGCACCAAGGCATCTGGCTTCCATCAAAAGCTTCAGACCACATGGCTCAGAGGTCTCCATCTCCTCCTGCTTTGTTTAACAGCTGGGAGAATTAATCTATGAGCCTTGTGCAGCTTTATACACAAACTGCTCATCCTATTTTATCACTGTGCTAAAATCAACAACCAAAGCTTGACACTTCGGTGCCTTAAGCCTTGCATTAACATTACACCTCTCTTGGAATTCATCCACATACCATCCAAGTTCTTGCAGAATACATTCAGCTCTATTCATCTCCATGAGAGAATGACTCCCTGAAACTCCCATGTAAATCTTCAACTGCAGATAATTAAGGCATACGTATTTTTCCCTTTTACATTATTGTGACCTGCATGCATAAAATACATCTACATCTGCTACTTGACTTGTCTGCTCCACCATCACACCTTCAGATACAGTATATGCTTAAGTAACAGTAGAAACCACCAGGCACACGGCTGAGTCACACAATGCGTAGCAATGTACGGTGTTCAAATCTACTGTGTTGCCAGGACAAGGAGAGTTGGAACGTTAAGACAATAATTGCACTTTTCTCTTTACGCCACTCAAAGATGATAATGTGCTTCTAAACATGTCAACTTATCAAGAGTGCTTTTCTTCAAACATTTGAACACCAGGTGCAACTCCAACTCTCCTACTGACAAATATCAAGTGAACTTTCCCCCCCCAATATGTCCCCAAATCCCCTTCCAAAATTCGCTTCACATGAGGGAATCGTTGATTGGGAGGTATTTGTAGCTCGCCTCCTAAAAAGGAGCCAAAAATCACTTGGGGAGGACAGGAACTGATGTGGAGAAGTTACTTTCCTCGGAACAGAACAGGAAAGTGTCCACTTTTCTTTATGACCTGGAAACAGAGTGGCCGCTCCTCCACTGACATCCAGTTCCTGTGAGCTCCGTCTCCTGAACTCTCCGTGGAGCTCCAGTCCCTCTCCACGAACACTCGGTGGGACCACGTGCCATTTATCGGAGAGAAGTAATCCAGGAGAAGACAAATCTCTTGATTTGTTTTTTTTAAGTTAAGTCGCTTGACGCTCAGGTAGGGCTCATGGTTCAACACGTCATGCAGCGAGGTCTCATGTTTAAGGGCTGAGGATTGGGGTCAACCTGTAGGCAGGAAATGGAATTAAAGACACATTAGATAAAGGTTAAGTAAGCAGATAATTTAAAAAAAATTCTGAGCAAAGGACTAGGATACACTCTGCATGTAGTTACTACAATTATATATATATATATATATATATATATATATATATATATATATATATATATATATATATATATATATATATACACACACACACACACACACACACACACACACACAGTATATATACATACATTCAGCTGTGATCTCAAGAGTTTTTTTTGGCAAGAAAGAACATTTTAAATATATCTACACAAAAAATACTTTTTATGCCAATCAAACAACAAATAAAGGTTTTAGGTGGGTGTTATTTGCAGTCTTTAGTGACTCACCTCGCTGTATATCGGCGGAGGTCGGAAGCGAAATTCTTGGACAAAAGCCATGAGGGGGCGCTCCAGGATCCCACTCAGGTCTTCGGCGGGTTGCAGGACAACCGTATTGTGGCGCTGCACGGCCTCCTCCTCTGTCACCACGGAGCTGTAATCTGGAGGGGCTGCAGGGAAAGAAGCAGGATTAGTCTACTGGTCTGACTCAAAAGAACAGTACAGTTCCAAACACTAAGCTGCTGAGTCATCACTGCAGTTAAAACTCTTAAAAACCCACATAACATTTGTTGCCTTTTGCACCAACAAACACCGATTTGATCCAACATGAATCTCTGCTGAATCAAAACCTTTGTTTATACATCTTGGCATCTGACCCGGTGGTATTTTGGCAGTCAGTGCTCATAAAAATAAAAGACGGACCTGGCCCACAAATGAATAAAGCTTATAGAGGCTCTTTTAAGGCAAAAAGTAGCAAACTATTGATTTAGCAGATTATACTCTTTGACAAAAAGGGAAAAAGGACAGTGACAGTCTTTCTTCTTCCACAACAAATTCTACTGTTTAACCAGAAAAGAGTCCCTATGCACATCTAGACCTACACATCTCTGTTGTATTAAAAGGACACTTACGCTCAGGCTGCTCGGGGATGGCCATGCGCAGCCACTCAAGGTTGACGCTGTACTGGCTGCTGACGCTGGAGGTCCGGCTGCCGAAGGGATGGAGGGGAATGGTGCCTATGACCAGTGGCAGCTCCAGACACATCTTGGATGTCCCAGGAACATCAACACAAACCTGGTGAGAGGAAAAGAGGACAACCTTTAGTGACATATGTGAAAAGTGCCACAGCAGTGTGCATGAAAAGAGGGAATAAATCACTAAAATTCCTGAGAAATAAAGCAGTTGTTGACCAAGCTCACCTTGAGCATGTACTCCACTTTGATGATGCGGCATTGCAGGATGGAGGGACCCACAGGTGGGATCTTAATGGCGCGACCGTGCCACGTCTCCCTGCATCTGGCCCCCACAATATCACCGCACAGTGTGGCCACCACCGCGCGCTTCTGCTTCATGGTGCCACGGGCGATGAACGTCTGTGTCTGAGTGATGTAGGCTCTGGGTACAACTGATCTGGAGGTAGCGTTGTCAAATTCCGCAAACACAGGTATCATCTCACCTGCGGAGAGAGAAAGTACGTTAGAAATTGCGGACACTTCTAAACTAGCCTACAAAGACTGTTTTTAGAGAGAGTGGCTTTAGCTGGTAGCCTCTCACCTGGCGTGTAGCCTTTGCGGTCGATCTTTGCAGTTACAGACACCTGTCCAAAGTTGCGGTACCATGCTCGTGCCATTTTGTCCTTCGTTCCAGCCTGTGGTGCCTGGGAAGGTTAAAACCAAATGAGCCAAGTGCCTCAAAAACACCCAGAAAATCATGAAGTGTGCAATGACAGAATCATGAAACGTGAGGGCTAAGATGCTTACTAGTAAGGCTGGCGTGTTGATGTCAATGGGCTCGATGACTGTAAACTCCTTCTTGATCTTCCTAACGGTGGCCCACGGCCTGTGTAGCTTAACTTTGACCCAGTAACGGATGCTGCCGTGTTTCCCCTCGAAGGAGGTGACCAGCGTCTCCTCAGGCAGCTGGAAGCTGAATGGAAATTCATGTCTGCCAGCAGGAAGGACTGTCACATCACCGTTATCTGAGGGGAGGAGGGAAAAAAGTAGAACATTTTCCATTTTGTTCATTTGATTTCAAGAGCACAGGACAGTGAGTGTAATATCCAATTCCAAGATGACCAGTTTCTTTCTCTTGGTGTCATAATGTGTACATAAAGTTATATTACACTCATTCAGCACAACTGAATAATAAAAGATTCTTAATCTTTACTGGAACCGATTAAATTATTCTGTGTGAGTTTAGACCACAAAAATGAAGGCGGCTAATTACTTTATTTGAAGGAAAAGAAGTGATACTGATAAAACTATGCTAAACCTGCACAACTAGTTCAAACTTTTAAAATACACATCAGTATTCTTTAGAAATACACATAAATAGAGTTGACTTCCTAAGAGAGTAAGAATAGTGTGACTCTTGTTGAAATAGAAATCTCTCTGTCTTTCTCCGCAATCACAAGGCTTCTCTTCTGTGCTTGTTCAAAGGGGCGGTTCCTGCTCCATTGTGCTGACTGAGAACATGTTCTCCTCTGTATAATATACAGCCCGTCTCAACGGCTCTGTTTTTTCTCTCTCTTGCTGCACAGGTCCAACAACATATGTTTGCGTTTAACAGACTCGATGTGTTTTGTGTCCCTTTTGTGAGCTGGAAACTCCTTCTTTATTTATATAACAATATTGTCACTGTTTAATCCTCTTAATGGGTCAAGTGGATTGTTATGAGCTTTTTCCTGTTCTGCGGTTTGTACATGGTCTGCAAAATACTTTTGAAACATCACCAAAATCTTTAACCTTGTGTTATTTTATCTTGCAAACAGGTTTTTTTTATAAAATACCAAATCAAGCAGTGAGACTAAACACTGGAGGAAAACATCATTAATTAAGCTGATGAAGCCCTGGCTGTGAATTTCCTGTCTAGCAAAACAACTCCGTGCCAAATGAATGAAAGCAGAAACCGGAAGTTCTCCCACATCGCTGTGGAGAAAAACAACCCTGGAGTTTCTTCGAATGAGGAAAGGTCTGATTTCAGAACTATTTCTTTCAACAGATACAATGATAAAGGAGTGCAAAGACAGCTGTTTCAACATGTTTGCTCTTTTCCTACATAATGAGGGCTTTTATACTTCTATCTTATCTATACGTATACTATCCAGTTATGACCAACAACAAAGCTTCTTATATGGCCGAATAAATAACAGTCCCCTAAAAATGACTGGATGCCTGAGTACTTGTTTTGTGCATTTCCTGAATCTGGATGTTCAGTTTTACCAAAGAATTTCTGGTTTTACTTCTTCAAGGAAGTAGCCACAAACAAAGAAAACATCTCTCGAAAGGCTCCTGATAAAAACATGTGAACTCAAGTTTGACTTCATTCACAGAGATGAATTATTAACTGTGCATCTACAGCAACAACACGTTTATAAATCATGGCATAGCCAACAAAACATCTCAGATGTGAGGAAAACATCTCACTTCCAAAAACAAGTTACAATTTGACTGAACTGGACACTAATACAACCAGAAAAAAGCAGGACCATGTTCACGATCCGTTTAACTCGCATACTAAAGCCATGAAAACAATAATATTCCCAGTCTGCTGACAAACAACCAGTCCAGTGTCCCAGTGACAAATAAACCACTTTCACTATTGTTTCATTCGCTTGGCATAAGCTCAATGAGAGGAGGCTAGTTTTGCTGTTTTTGCTGTTTTGATCCCCTACTAGCTGACACTTTGATAGGTTTACAGACAGGATGCACCCCCTGTAGTCTTCCTCATCACCGCGCCTGCACAGCGGACTGACCTGCCTGCAGCAGCACCTCTCTCCGGTTCAGGTACTCCACTTCGTCGCTGTAGTTCTGGGTGTATGCGGTGCTGGAGCCGGCGGACCGGGACTCGGTCCAGTGCACTTTAGCGAATCCCTCGGCGTGGAGCTTCAGTGAGTCCACCCGACACTCCCCGGACAGGTCCACCACCACCCGGCCGGACACCACGTCCCCGCTGCTGAACACCGGAGGACAGTCCCCCTCCGGAGAGTCGAAGACGATGTCAAACTTCTTCAACTTGTCGAAAATCATTTTGCAGGTTGTGCAAGTCCTTTCAAACGCAAACGTGAATGCTTCCTTTATTCTAGTTCCGCAGTATATTAAAGAGTTCTGAAGTGTATTTTGAGACGACTTTCATTCACTTGTCTAAAGCTCTACTGTGAGCACTTTCAGTCTGCAGCATTATTTAGGCTGAGCAAGTGGGCGGGATTTCTTCATTTATTATGTAAGGCCTCAGGAGAGGGTTGAAGGCTGATGCTGCCTTCAGGGGCTCCTTCCTTGGCTCCGACTTTTCATTGCTGCACTTTTATTCTAAGTAAGACATGTAGCGGGGGGGGGGGGTTGTACTTTTGTTTAAAGCATCATAACACAAAGGATAATGTTCTCATCAGGCCAAAAAGTATATTTCTTTAATTTACTGATCAACCTTCAGGTATCACCAGCTACAAAACATAACAAGTCTGGACAAAGACTAAGAACAAAACCACCTCATGATGTCAACATTAACAAACATGATCAAGATCAAACTAGAAAGAAAGAAAACATAATGTATCACATCTTCACAACGTTTCATGACAGTCACCCACCTGCGAGTCACATCTTTCAGTCCTAGTTACAACTTAGTTGGGTAACTTTGTGCAGCTCTTTTCATAACAACCATATTTCCGTACTGAGCTTGAAGGCAGCATAATAAACATGCAGACAGGGTGTGGAGGCAGCAGAGAGGAAAACAGGGCCTGCTGGTGATTGATGGTTACAGGTTCTTAGAAGAAAACAGGCTTACTGAGCATGCCTCCATCTGGCAGAGATCCGCCCCGCACAGCTCAGAGGAAAATAGTTTCACTCTGGACCAAAGCTGTTTACTCCTCTTCTTCCATGTCACTTTGAACATACTGTACATATCACATGGAAAACACACAGCTATGTACAAAGGCATTCAAATTATGCCACCAAATAACTGCAGTCATTCTAACGTCAATAATAAAAGGATCCCACACAGATATCACAGGAAAAGTCCCAGGATAAAGAAAACGTGTGCAACATTGCATGAATTAATAGCACCAATGCAGCCTTTTCTTAACACATCAAATTAAATTTCAACATTTGCAAACAAAGGCAAATTAGTTTTTGTCTCACAAACTCTGCAACCAAACAAACACTACCTCATTTCTCAACTGGGTTACTCTCCTCATACAATTCAAAAGTCCTCAGAACAAAAATCAAGTTTGGCCTGTGAAAAACAAAGTTGTTTACTCTTTTGTTCCCTGGGAGTAAGGAGTTAGCGCTCCAGTGCCACCAACAGGCAATGTGGAGGAAGTGTGCACAGCTGCAGGACTGCCAGGATGTTTTTACACAGCCTGACAACTGGACTGGAGATTAGTGGGAATCTAGGAAGAGTTGTAAGACTTTAGGTAGATGGTGCTCGCAGAAAACTGGGCCTCTGGAGGGGCTTTCCAACTTACTATCTTTCCAACTTACTATCTCCTCACTGTTATTTTACTCATTGCAGGTTAGTACAAAAGTAGAAACTACTAGAAAGGAGGTTTCCCTGCATCTTTCCTTGAGTATAATCAGTTCCTTCGCCCAAAGAAATGTGAAATTATCAGCAGAATTATTTTGTCATATTTGAGAGGTCAGTGTTCCAGTTTGAATCAATTTGTCAGTTTTTGCTCAAAATACATTCAGGAAGTTCTGGCCTTTGGTAAAATAAAGCCCAGCATGCCACCTGCTGGTGACCAGAAGCAGCAGCCTGACACTACCAGTTCCTGCCTCGGTCTTGATAAGATGAATGCGTCTCTGCACAGAATGATGGGCCTGATAAAAAGTCCTGCTGTGCAGATGACTCAGTATAATCACCCTAATCATGGCTAAAAGCATGTTACCACTGCTGCAGGCTAAAGTAAACATATTTATCCATGTGAGTTTCTCTTTGTTTAACTAAAGAGCTGCTGAGTGCACAACATTGTAGAACAAATATTAGCAAGCCGTATACTTTAGAGCAAAAGGGGGGCTTGAGAAAGTGTCATTCTTCAGTGGTGTTTGCATGAGAAGCACATAAAAAAAATAAATAAAAAAAACTCACAAAAAAACACAACAAACCTCTCCACTGAAACCAAACTGACTCTCAAATACATTCCTGTCTTTAAAAGGGAAAAACAATTGTTTATGAAAAAGTTAAAAGATAAATGAGCTGATCATGATACCATATTGTTAAATGAATGGAGAGCAGCAGCAGGCTGTGTGGTGGACGAGGATGGGGCCAAGGGGAGCCACGTGTTGTTTTTGTGGTTGCTGCGGCGACGCAGCTTGCATTTTTTAAACAGCCCCCACCCCTTCCTTCCTTTCTCCTCTGTCTTTCACTTTCTCTTCATTTGTTGTCCCAAGTAAATGATACCCAACACAACATCCTTATTTCTACTTTTTTAACATTTATATTTACAGCTTTGCCCAATCAATTGCACATGCAACCATAATAAAAGTGATTCTGTTTCTGAAAGGATTTGGAGTTTATATGAGAAGGTTAAAGCACTGTTATTTCCTGGACAGATTCTGCAGTTAACATTTGTCTATACAGAATGTCGGTCTGAGAGACATTTACAGGTCAAACCACCCACGTACTGACGGCTCCTTAGCCTCTCTACTGGTAGTAATTGTCCACAATCCAGAAAACAAAATTGCCTGTAATTTGACAGAAGAGTTCAAGCTCCATTTATGAATCAGTCACATTCATTTTTTAGATATTATGTGTAAAGGGACAAAAGAGCACAACGAATACTGGTACACTGTATTTGTTCATAACAACAGAAGCATATTTCTATACCATTTGTTTTGATTATTTTATGAGATTTTATTTGACTTTATACATTTCATGATTAATCTCGAGTTTTGTTACTTTTTATAGAAGATCTTATATGGTCTATCAGAATATTCTTAATATAATATTAATATCCTATCATCAGATAAATTTGGTCATTTTGGGTGAAATGCTGTCATATCTCATTTGTATTAGTATTTGGTAGCCATCTGCAGTTAACACTGTATTAAGCCGACCAGTACTATTGTGCCTCCAAACCCCCAGACCCTGACCCAAAACTGCAGTATTGAGAAATCCTGTGTAGTGACACCAAGTCTAGTTTAAATACAAATCAAAGTACTTCACCACAATGATGCAAACATTATGTAAAAATCCAATATTGCCATAAAAGAAATCATATATTATCAGAGATATCAAAAGGGATAGATACCATGGCATAAATGCTCTAGCAAAATGTCTGACAAATGATGATTGATATCATCTTATGGTATATAATGTAATATTTCCCCACCTCAATGCTTGGTCCAGATTTTCCTGTTTCAGTGCTTAAACAATTACTTGATCAACATAAAATTGATTATAACATATTATATTGTAATATTGATGAACTATTAACTGCTGGTAATTCATAAAGTAAAAATACCAACAAAAAAATATTTATGTATTTACAGATAATTCTTCTACATCTCTTATCAAATTAAAACTGTTGTTTAAGTGGTGGTCTAAGTTAGAAGTTGGTGTTAGTCTGACTTTTCAGATGTAGACTGTGGGTATAAGCCTGCCATTGGCCACATATTTCATGCAGCATTCTCCTCCCCTTCCACTGTCTATTTTGCATGGGCACCATCGCTGCATCCTGGGCTTAGCGCCACCCAAGACCATTGTGATTGGGTTGTATTTTTTTCCTATAGCAGAATAATAATAGGAGCAACAGCAGCCAGACCTATCATATTTGGTAAATGGTAACTGATGGTAAATGGTATATATGCCTATTTAAATGACATGTTAAATATTTCATACTAAATAATAAACATAAAAAACTGATGGACAATCCATTATTGAAATATTTGTTAGTTGCAGCCCATTAGTACAGCATCTCAGTTAATGGGTGATATGTTACTTTTCTGTAGTCATTGTTTAGTCTGAAATGTGGGCTAGATATTAACATACAAAACCTGCCCAGTGCACCTTTAACCACCGTGCATACACAGCTGTTGCAGCAGCAAATGACGTGGAACTGAGACACACAAATTATATTCTAGATTCAATTACTCTGCAACTTGTTTGGCTGTGTGCATTCTGCGAAAGTGACGACAACAACAACAACAACACAAACCCTGCTCTTATCTGAGACTCAGCCTCTCACCTCCATTCATGTTTACCTGTCCAACCACACTGGGGAATCAAACCAAGTATATTGTTTACAGAGCATCTAATAAAACATTAACCACTGGTTACAGTTTATCTACTTAGCTACAATGGACTATATTCTCTGCCTGTCTAATTTTAAGCTGCCAGTGCCTTCCACACCAAGGGAATTTCACACTTTACAGAGTTATGTCCTGTACAACACAGCACTTAGTAAACCAGTTGTGTTTATTTGGACTCAGCACTAATGGATGTGTTTAATGTTAGGATTAGGTTATCGGGCAGATGTATCTGGACGACCCAGAGTCAACTTGTCTCCCAGGTTTCCATGCAGCACATTTGGCCCAGGTGGCTTCATTTTGCAAAGTGCAGCGACTACAAGATACAGTGGCTACCAGCTGGCACTTGGAAGAGCAAATCAGCAGTTTTACACCACAGAGAAAGAAGTTATTCATCAACCCGCTGCAATACATGCTGATGTACAGTTACAATGTATATCACAGCAAAGCTACAAAGGATGAATTATATTTTACAAGAATACTGATACAGTAGGGGACAAATGAAAACACAAAAACTACAACAAGGTCAGCACAAAAAACAACCCCATTTTTATAGAAGTGAAAGCAATGTTCTGCATTTTCAAATAGTCATTGTCAATATTTTATTTCTAGTCACTTTTGTACACCTTTTTTTTTAGCTAAATAACTAATAACTATAAAATAAAAATGTAAGAACATTTTACATGCAAAACATATGACAATTTTTATTGAAGCAACCTCACCAGCTGCAGCTGTAATTCACCTTGGTTTTACATGTGGTTATTCTACAACCAGTCTAATAATTAAACACAGTAAGTATAAATACTGTAAACACATAGAGTATGAACCATTTAGGGGATTAACACCATCTGCAGCCTTCACCACTGACCTCGGATCAGATGCTGTCTCTTCCTGAAGTATGTGATCTTGGAGGTGTAGTCGTTATAGACGGCGTTCATGCCACGGTTCTCCAGCCAGTGTGCTGTGGCCACCCCTCTGCCCTGCACCTTCATGGAGTGCACTCTGGTGTCCCTGCGGAGCTCCAGGACCACCTGGCCGGACACCACCTCCCCTCCGGTGAACGCTGCATCAGCCGGACCATCCAGCTCCAGCTTGAAAGACTTAATGGTGTTCACCATCGTTTCTATGAGTGAAGACAGTTAAACTGTTTGACAAGGCTGAGGGCTAGACACGAACTAATACTCATAGGAGGTGTGTGTAGAACTGGTTTCAGGTGCTTTAAAAACCACACTGCAAATATCCAGAGCCAGCTGGAGGCATGAAGGATTTAAACATCTAGGGCTCCAGGACACCCTAACAAGCAAATTATACACGTGAAGTCCTGTAATAACTTTTCAAATAATAGTATGCAATGTCCTAGACTGCTTTTAAATGTGCACTTTCCATTAAACAGAACATAGGCTACTGTTGATTTTTGCTATTTGTTTGTTTGATCCGAACCGAAATTAGAGGTGTGAAACCTCCCCCGGACCACGGTCCGGATCAAAAGACCAAATTTTGGTCCGATAAAAAGAGGTGGTCTCAGTCCGGACCAAACTGAACCATGGTCCGGTTCGTTTATAGTGTGAAAGCATTTTTTGGATGGTTCGGATTTTCGGACCAAATACAAGAAGCTCTGGCAGGCTCTCCTTGTGTTACAAGACCGGGGAATAGCTCCTTTAAGGAATAGCTCGGTGCTTAGTGTGTAGGCTACATGAGAGAGTGACGGGGAATGCGTTCAGAGCAGACAGCTGTCGGCTATCAGAGCAGAGAATACATCAGCAGTTTATTTGTTAAGTGCTAGTAAATGTACAGTGTAGGTTTCCGTTTGTCTCTGAATAAATGCTCCAGAAAGAAAGTTCCCGTGTCTTGCTTCTCAACATCACAACAAAACAAAAAGAGCCGCGGCAGTAGAGGAGAGCAGCAGTCAGCTGAAAAAACTCCAACACAGAGAGAGGAGACGAGAGGACGGGGAAGCCCGTCTACAAACCAATCAATTATAAGTATCTGGAGACGCAGCTCACGTATGTGATGACGGCAGGACGTAGTTTTGTCACGTTTAGATCTTTAGTGCGCTTGCATAACTGCAGTGTGAAACCAAAACTTACCGGATCAAATGTATACAATGTAACAAAAACATGAACCTTGGTCCAGACCTTGGTTCGGACTTTCATGTGTGAAAACACCCTAAAACACGTTTTGGAAATGTTCGATATCATGGTGTCAGGTGTGATCTTTAACAATACAACAACGTGGTTATAAGGTGTTACAGTAGCCTATACTAACCTCTTTAATATGCAGACAAACGTTTACATTACACCAATACCAAACAAATAAACAAAAACATTTTTATTTTTATGATTTTAAATGAAATTCTGTATCAGTGGCCGGATATGAATATAATACAAATATTCATACACATAAAGGTCAAATAACTGAAATTCTACTTTCAGTCAACAATATGTAAATAATATTGTATTAACAACTGACTGTCATGATTTTGAAATAGTTCTGTTACAACTGTTTCTGTGGATCTAATAATATTTACATTGTCCGTTGTGCGGCCGGTTTATCGTGCATTTTATAAACGGCTATGTGGGGGTCTCAGCCAATCAGGATTGAGAACCGCGACAGTTTTTTAAATACAGTGGTGAACGTTAAACTCACCGGCAGGACAGGAGCAAAGTAGTGGTCTTCTCAAAGACGAGGTTTATGGTGAAAAAGCCAGATTGTGTGTTCACCCCGTCTGGACGATGTTCAGTGGAAGCTCAGCCTTTACAAACGAAGGTTTCAACGCCCAGAAACACAGCATTACACCAATGAGCAACAGTACGCCCGAGGCACGCCCGCCCCCTTTAACAGGAGGAGGACCTTCTTTTTCTTCTTCTTCTTTTTTTCTTTATTTAAAAATAAAGAAATAGAAAAAAATAGGAAAAAAATGATAGGCTACAAAAACAATGCCATAGTGATGATTTTTGTGGTTGCACGTGGGCTTTTATTATAAAGGCAGTGTGTCTTTCAGTTTGGTATCTCTTTTTTCTTATAAAAAAATACATAGAAAAAGAACAAGTAGGCTACGTAGGCCTGCAGAACATATGATGAGATAGGCTACTTGAATTATGTAAAAACGGTATTTCACAAAGTAGTTAAAAAATGTAAAACCAAAAAAAAAAAAAAATTTTTAATGTAAAATATATTTTAGAGGAGAATTTCAAATCACCTCAGCAAAACGTAGTGTCTCTGTTTGTATGTGTCTAATTTGAAAGAGTTCCTCACATTATCATTACGCCATATGTTGGCTTAAACTAAAGTTTATGACATTGGGTGATCACTGAAGCAGCTGTCTTTGGAAAACCTTACAGGAGTACCTATTAATAATAAATTCCATATAGTAAATACATGTAATCACTGGAGAATTCAGTAAGAAATAAACTTCCTTTGTATAACTTTAAATAAACCTATACGGAGACATTTGCATGTAATGTAGTCAAATATCTATAACTATTGTTCAAATTAAGCCTTTAGAAGCATGTCCTTGAGCAGGTCTTACTCACCCATTAGATGTTTTTAAACGACAAGGTGCACAACAAACGGCATGAATATGAATATGAATATGAATATGAATATGAAAGTGAATATGCATTTTTCATACATTCCATGGTCTTAAATTAACATATCTCTCTGAAAAATGTATCTTTATTTGGCATTTCTCTTGGCACAACAAAAGGGCAAAATCAAAGAAGAGCTGTCATGTTCCTGCAGGTTGCAGCTGTACCCCACCTGAGCTTGTTGGCCAGCTGACATTCCAGCCCACACCCGGACTGCTGCCTTTTCACCAGGTTGATGACCTGGTTCACTAGATTCACTTTATTCATATCTGCTTGCATGACAAGAGAGCCTGCATCTTAGGGTCAAGGCTGTGTTATTGGCAGTGGTGGAATGTAACGAAGTACAAATACTTCGTTACTGTACTAGCCTCCATTTTTCACGTATCTGTACTTTACTTAAGTAGAATCAATAGTGCATACTTTTGACTTTTACTTCGTTACATTTTGCAGCAATTCTATACTTTCTACTCCACTACATTTCTACAACGTTCCGTTACATTTTCCTGACATTTTCTGATCAGTTTTTCCCCCTGCCAAAACGTCTTCCTGACCGTCACACGTTTGCAGTCCGCAGGGAAGCCTTCAGCAGCGGCTCCTGCACGGCCACGCCAAGACCCGCCCTTCAATAGCTTTTATTGGCCAGGCGCGTACCGCTCCCGGTACTACCGATGCTCCCGTTACTGCTCCGTTCACATAAGGTTAATATACAACCCATATATTTATCTTAAAAACACTCCCGGTCCTCCTCAGCTCGTACAGCACGTACTTGTCCATGCCCGTGTGTTCTCGCTAGATAAATGTGTGCAGTAGAAATAATGCAAAGTCGAGAATCATGCAGATCACCCTGATAGATAACCAGAATTGTAAGTCAGAATGTAAACTGGGCCACAGATGGTAAGCACAATTAAATTAACCTAAACTAACTTAATTAAAATGCCACAGGCCATATGCCTACTGTTTTTTTTTAAAATTATTAGAATATAGACATTAAGAGAATAAATCGTTATGCAAAGTACTTTTACTTTTATTACTTAAAGTACATTTAAAATCAGGCACTTTTTACTTTTACTTAAGTAGGGTTGTCATTGTGGCACTTCTACTTTTACTAAAGTAAGTATATGTCTCTGGTTATTTGTACTTTTTCTTAAGTACTGAGACTCAGTACTTCCTCCACCACTGGTTATTGCTACAACACAGATTGTTTTCACAGTTTTGTGGTCAATCATGCTTGAGAGAGAGGATGAGAATCTTTCTGCGACATAGGCACTAACCTTCTTTTTAGCAGTTATCGTTGACAGTGTAAACAAGGTGGAAGTAGGACAGTCAAGTCCATGGCTACTCCCCCCTTTGGCCAAAATAAGACAGGCGAGGAGAAGGTTTATGTTTAAGCCACCTAACTGCTAAAGCTGCACTTGCACCCTGCTTCAACATTACACAGTCTGATGGCCCATGTACTCTTCTAAGTAAAAATGTTATTTATTAATCAGCCCAGTAAGATTATGAGAATTATGCAGTTCATTAAAAAAAAACACAAAACTAGGGGGTGATAACAGAGTGGCTTTAGTTACAGCATGACAAAATGAGTGCTGAACTGGCTGTAGGCAGGTGGCTGCAAGATCATAGGTTTGGCCGTGTAGTCTTCACTGTGGGAGGTGCAGAAGTGCTGATCAGCCAGTGGAAACCTGATGTTGCTCTATGATTAACAGAAAAAGAGGCAGACAATATCATATTATTATATAATATTATGCTGAATGATGAGAAAAAATATGAACCCATGTACAAAGAGATGGGGACGCATCACATTCTTTTTCAGGAGCATCAAGTGCTACCTTCTAAAATGGCTGCTGGTTCTCCTACTCTTTCTACTTCTGATACTACCACAATAACTATTACTACCAATAGTATTGCCATATTACTATATGCTATACTATGACAACAACTACTACACTGCTGCTGCTGCTGCTGCTACTAATACCATTACAATTACACAGGTGAGTGGGAACATTTTTTATTTGTGTTTATAATCTCTCACCCTCTGCTGTGACAGACAAGGTGTCTGTCTGCAGGTCTTCAAAGGGAGGTAATCAGGCTTGATAGTTCAACACTCATGTTCTGCCAAACAGATTAAACATATTTAATATCTATATATACTTCCATTTAAACACACAAACAGACCTGTTCTGTCACCTGGTCCACTCAGTATGTTGCTCAGCAGCTGAATGGCTGGTCTGGCGCGCTCTCCCTCCTGTTTGCTGTAGTGTTGTTTGGCCGTGGATGTGTAGTACAGGCCCGACAGATGAGGTGGGCTGAACTGTACATGGCTCTTGGTCATCAGGTCAGCCCCGAGCACGTGCACCGGACGCTCTCTGTGGTTCAGCTACAGGGAGGAAAATAGTCAGCATGATCAAATATGACACATCAAAATCAACTCGTAAGTCTAAAGGAACATGTGTGAAAAATGTTCACTTGATTAATGTAATTATGTACCAATGATATTACAAAAACAAATAACTATGTAGAAGATATGTGATCTCACATCAGAGAAGGAGATTCTGTTGGTGGTGACATACATCATCTCTTTGTTGCACCTCGTATCAGTGTCCCCCTTGGGTAAGGAATGGCAATTTTGGTTCCTCGTCACAACAACTGGATCTCCTGGGATAAAAACCAAATAGAATAATCCAGGAAGGATAACAGAGACAGATTAATAGAGTAGCATTTTATCTGTATCACAATGCTGTGTAATCTTAGTTTGATTGGTTTAAAATAAAGGTAAGACACATTTACAAATAGTCAAACTGTTAACATGTAAGCACCCATGTTTTTTAAATGTGCACAACAGTCAACAAAAACCATAATCAGTTTTAAAACTAACTGTTCATTACAGTTAGCACAAAACAAATTTAATTAACAAAGGATTTTACTTTTGTTCTTTGCCCATTTGGGAAATTCTTGGTATTTGAAGGCCCTAAGCAGCTGCTTAGTTTCTTTATAGAATGGAAGACATCCTCACCATGGCAAATTAAAGTAACAGATCTGAATTGTCAGTTTGAAAGAATGAAAATTGTCAGGACACTAACACAGGAAACACTCACCTAGCTTGTGGTGACAAAAGGCTTCTCTGGATGTGGACGACCATAAGTCCTTAGAGAAATTTCCAAGACTGAGCTTCAAACGCTCCTTCACCACAACTGGCCTGTATCAAAAACACATAAATGCTTTTGTTATATTTCTGTGGAGATAAACTCAACACCAAATAATCTGAACTTTCAAAGAGTGACAATAATCATTTTGAAATGTAATATTTTAGATATTAAGGCCTGTGAGTTAAATGTCAATGTTTGCACCCAAGACACCTCAAACATCCTTGCATCCCAAATTTAAGCATGCAGTGAAACCAAGAGAGGTCTGAAAAGAGATCTGAAAGATTACACCAGGCCCTACAGCCATGGTTCCTTCTACTGTTTGACATCTGCTTGTATAGGAGAAAGAGGACAGTGATGGCAGAGAGCTGCAGACCTGCAGACAGTGGGCCAGCTGAATGACGCAGCGTGGGTCGTCTCTCTCTCGACAATCTTCACAGGATCACCCATAGTCACTGAGGAGTGCTGAAGAAAGATATTGTTAAAACAGTCAAAGTCACAGTTTTGGGCTAATAATACCCATTTCATAGAAAGCTTCATGTAAAGGTCAACCCCTGTCATGCACTTAGCTGAGCTGCATTCTATAACCTGTCTGTCTGTCTGTGAATTCTGAGAAAACGTCTTCTCTGGAAAGAGAATTTAAAGATTAACAAACCATTTAAGATGGTTCCGAAATCTACTTCTGTGCCATGACTAAACCAGTAGTAATACACCAAGGGATGTAGACAACAACAATACAAATTTTGGGGTCAAAACATTTCAAATTTTGATTATGCCTTTTCAACAATATAGGGGAAATTATGCTTTAGTACCAGTGATTAAATAACGTTTCAGATCTTTTACTCAAGTAAAAGTAGTAATACAACAATGAAGTACTCTATTCAAGCCCTGCATTTAAAATCAAGTGACACAATGTCAGCAAATTGACTTAAAGTATCAAAAATTAAAAGTACTTGAGCCCCTGAATGGCTGTTGTCATTATTGTTACTGATGCAGAATGTGAAGCATTTTAATGTTGTAACTAGTCTAGGTTGAGCTACTTTGAATTATATTTTATATGTTTATCATATGTTTTGAATGTAAAATCGTAATCTTCGAAGAAACTAGTGGCTATAGTTGTAGTTCAAATATAGAGGAGTATAGGTCTAAGGTAGGAGGAAATGGAAATACCCAAGTTAAGTAAAAATTAGCTCAAAATGGACATACTTACAGAACTTGAGTAAATGTAGAATTTTTGATGCAGTTTTTAGTCTCAAAACTGTTGATGTTTTAATTAAAATGTGGAGTGTGTCTGCTGCTAATTCTACATTTGATCAAATGAGTATACAGGGAAGATTCTGGATTATATCTGAGCTAAAGCAGAGACATGAGGATGCTAAGTAGAGTGTGACAATTTCTTTTTCTTTCATTGTGACTTTTAAAATCAGTGTTTGAGTCTTATGGCAACAGTTTCTCTCAAGAGTTGAAATGTTTGGTTGGATAAAAAACCATGATAGCTCATGATGACCAACATCTGCTGCTGCCATGTTACCTTTTCTACAGGTTTAGCCACTCTGCTCCAGGCTCCCTGGAAGGTGTTGTTGTAATGAGAGACAAAGCTGTGACTGCGTCTGTCCCCTTTGATTGTGGGAAAGCCCTCTTCTACAGAGAAAATATAAAATGTTATTACACAGATTCTCTCAGTGTTATTCATTACAACGCGATGATGTTTGAAGGCTTACAGTTAATTCCTAACTGAGTTTGACGAATGTTCACAATAATCATGTGTGGTTCAGCTCTGAATCCATAATCTAGTATGGATTTATCAGTTTACTCAGAAAATGCAGAGACATTTTCAGAATATGCTTTCACTAACCTAGATGTTTAGCTGTGGCTTTTACAACAGGACAGCGACGATGTGGGGTGAAGGAGGCTTTGTTGGTGCTCTCTGGGAGCTTTTCCACGTGTTGGGTCTTCTTGTTGGCCTTTGTGTGTCGGATGAGAGTGGGAGGAGGCTGGAAGGGCTGGGGCTGGAAATTCTGGGACTGTGTGGTGAGGAAAGCAACCTCCCCTGGGTCTGTTTGCATCTTGAAGTTGGTGTGAAGTGTGGTCCAGCGTGGGGTGCGGGTGATCTGTAGCATTGGGTGAGGGTGGTAGGACACCATCGCCTCTGTCAGGTACTCCTTGATGTGCCTCAAGTCCTTGTGATCCAAATGGGCTTGGGCGGGCGGACGGAAAGGTTCTGCCTTCTTGGAAGAAAAAGGCTGGAAGTCCTTCTGGGAACATGTTGAGAAGGCATCTGGATTGTTCCTGTCCAGAAATGGGATGTTGGTAGACAGGTGGAAGTCTTTGCCCACAGAACGGGCTTGGGCCAGTGTTTTTGCCGCTGCAGTCATATTGGATACTAACAATGCCCCCCTTTATTACTGTAACCCTTTGGTTAAGCCAGCCATCTTCTACTGCAGCAGGTGAAAAATGCTACAATGCCTCACCATGGAAACCCCTGTGCTGTGGAACATGATGATGATACTGTTGCAGCTACTGCAAGAAACAAATGCATGGCTGGTGTCCTATTACATGGCCAGGTGTAATGAGTGGACTGGATGCACAAAATTATTCAATTGTAACATTTTGTAACATTCAATTTGACACACAAACAACTGCTCACACTTAAGTAATGAGCCTTGACAGAAAATAATTCAGATCTTCCCGGTTCATTGAGAAATTGATTGTATAGCTATAAACCTATCTGGTTTTGCTGGTATTACTAAAAGGCAGCTTGATAGATAGATAGATAGATTTTTTATTGATCCCAAAAAATGGGAAGGTTGTTGCAGCAGCAAAATTTCAGACACACAGCACACATACAGAGTAAACATTAAATAATAGGAAACAATATACATGAAATAATAATAGAATAATACACTAGCAATATTTAAAAATATATACAATTTGGATATAGGTTTACTCACCTATAGGAACTTCCTAAATATTTGGAGTGGACACGCTTCCCCTTTTCAAGAGTCTTATGCATATTTCAGCATTACCTTAGATAAAATTACAATATCAACTTGCAGTAGCATGATTCAGTCTGCACTTGAGTGCACAATGCAATTCTGTTGAAAGTGTGTGGTGCCTGTCAAATAAAATAAAAATAAATCACACATACCGGTAGGCCTATATGTGCATGTAGTATAACACCACATTAAAAGAAAGACCTGGTTAGATCTAAATTGCACGTTATATATGGAAATGTATGTATAAAAGATAAAGTAGGCAACATCAAATTTGTAGGCTACAAATAACAATTGATACATTGTATTTGCTGGCTATACTTGTACAAATTCACACATTTGTTTTGCTCATGCATGTTCACAATGTGGTTCAACATTACTTCCATCATTACAACAGCAGGTGTCAGTCAAACTTCATTTTGGAGCAGTCCAGCGCAGACACGGCCTACTGTGGTGTATGACTGACTTCTAAAAATGAAAACCAAATAATTTAGGTGCTCAAAAATCAAAATGTGACTGAACACCGTTTCTCAATTATAACATTCTGTTATATTAGGCATAATGTTTTATTAAACTGTCCGCTTTTAAAGTGAATCATACTGCTCGCTGCCGAACTCTCGGTCTATTTTTATGACATAACATTCTGGAATATAATTTAATAATAATAATAATAATAATAATAATAATAATAATAATAATAATAATAATAATAATAATAATAATAATAATAAAATTCTGGATCATAAGTTGAACTGTGTGGTTTCTCTCATAATGTGTCTTGTAGTTTTATCTTTTACTGTAATTTACAACGGCTGTCCTCATTACATTTTTATTTTATTAAAGTTAATTATTAACATGAATAATGGCTAAATAAGATGAAATGTTTCTAATTAATAATTTTTAATTAACAGAATTTAACCTTTTGGTTAAAATCGTTTAAATCATATGGTCAAAATACACTCCGGAGCTTTCATTCCCAAGGAAACAAGCAAAAGGAAGTGACGTTTGACAGCGTCAGCCTTTTCCGCTCTCTTTTCATTGAGGCTCAGCTAGCGGCCGGGTGGGTACACGTTTTGTCCAGTATATATTTATCGATTTATAGTGAACGTTGATTTGTTGAATGCGATTGAAACAATACATTGATCGTCGTATGTCGTCAGTAATTGTGTATTAAGTATTACGGGCTCATTTTCAACGTAGAAAATAGAGAAAATTGTGACTAACCGCCACGCTAACATTACGTGCATGTGGCGAGGCCCTGCACCGAGTTCACTCTGTTGCTAACATTAGCTAACACACATTGTTAGCTGCTTACCAAAAACCAGGAAATCTTTCACGATTAATACAAATGTTTAAAACGTTACCATTTCGGTCCTAATATATGTGGATGACGGATCTCTTTGTCGTTGACTTGTCAAGATGGTGCCTGCCAGTTATCGTGTTGTCAGCTATTTAGATGCACGTTAAACTTTGAGCTAACGACAGTTTTTCTCTCAGCCTGCAAACATGCAGATCTTCGTGAAGACGTTGACGGGGAAGACCATCACCCTTGAGGTTGAGCCCAGCGACACTATCGAAAATGTCAAGGCAAAGATTCAGGATAAGGAAGGTGAGCCGTCACATTTAAGTCTCAACGTGATGGGAGTCTTGACAGTTTGCTAGCTAGCAACTTTGACTACAAAAACGTCTTTGGAAGCCATTTACCTTCAGGTTGACTATTTATGCAGTGTGATAGAAAGGTGTGTGTGTTTAAGTATAGGTATTTTGCTTCAGACCAAGCCAGTATATTTCGTCTTTTTTTTTTTATCCACTTGGCATGTCTGCCTCTTGAACTAAAATAAAAATAGTTCATGGTCAAATTGCAGTTTGGCTGAAAGTATTGTGTTTGCAGGAATTCCCCCTGACCAGCAGCGTCTGATCTTCGCTGGCAAACAGCTTGAGGATGGACGCACACTGTCTGACTACAACATCCAGAAAGGTAACTGCTTATTTCAATTCAAGCTGAATGTGTCAATGGTCACAATAAACCATAGACAAGATTCTTATAGTGAAACAAAAGTTTTAACAGCAAAAGATAAGTTAAAACAGGAGTCTCCAAGAACTGTACGCTTTTACAGTGTACTTGGTTATTGTAAAATGCTTAGGTAGAGACGGTTTGCTGTTGTGACTGAGCTTGAGATTGACATCAAGGTGTCTTACCTGTCCATCAGAATCCACTCTGCATCTGGTTCTGCGTCTGCGTGGTGGCATCATCGAGCCTTCTCTCAGACAGCTGGCCCAGAAATACAACTGCGACAAGATGATCTGCCGCAAGTAAGTCTTTAAAATCAGCCAGCAGTCTATTTAACTTTATCTAAGATTGTATGATACTGCAGTTTACTGTGAAGTAAGTGATGAGGTTAAATTTAAGACAAACACTTTAAATGGCACCACAATCAGTGTGGTTTGATCAGTTTTATAAAAAAGACGTATTGAACTACATGGATTCAAAATAAGATGGAATAGTACTGTAATTTGATTGCAGAGTGTCAAATTCAGTCATTCTTTTGTGTAATTAATGAATGGCTATGTAGCTATTAGTGTTAAGTTTTTTTTTTTTAAGCATTAAGCCAGTGTTTCACAAGATTTAGTCTTAGGCTAAAAACTGATTTAGATTATTATTTCTTTCTCCAAATGGTGGCAGATCATAAATTTGTTAGCACCAGAATTAATCTGTTTTCGCAAAAATTGTACATTCAAATTCTATTGCAGAACTTTAATGTTATTTCAGGAGATATTTCCTTATCGTTGGCCCCTGACCACTTGTTTTGCAGGTGCTATGCCCGCCTGCACCCCCGTGCTGTCAACTGCCGTAAGAAGAAGTGTGGACACACCAACAATCTTCGCCCCAAGAAGAAGCTGAAGTAGACATTTCGCAAGAATTGGCTCTCTATGCCATTTTGTGTTAAAATAAATGTGAGAAAATGATGATGCTGCTTGACTGACTTGTATTTTTCAGTGGCGGGAAGAAATTGTTGTCTGGCTTAATTTGAATTCATGTGTGCAATCTGAGATCTTACGGCTGTGCAAGGTCAATTTAACTGCAAGAAAGAATTAACCAGACTGACAAGATAAAGCTGGTGCAATAAACTCCTGAACTGTTTGCTAAATTCTTCCAAAGGTAGATAAGATATTCATGAGAAGAATTTGGCAAGTAATTGACGTTGCAAGCCTGTTCATGGAGGTATCTGGGTAATTCAGTAAACCTGCTGCTTGGAACTTCACTTTTATTTCAACATGGCACACAAAATAGCACATGCTGGTTGTGTTAGTCTGAATTGATGGCACTGTGCGGCACAATATCGTGTGTCCGAACTGCATCGCTGCAATACCGTAATAAACCTCAGGCAGCTGGTAGTGGATGACTCACAAAAACGACAGCAGTGACTGTATGACTGAGTTTTAATGTTGAACAGTTCTATACAAATATATAAGGAACTTAGCGCACTGTCAAATTCCATACAAACACCTGCTCTTCTCAAATTTGTATTCTTGTGAAACAAAAATCATAGCCTTGAATTCTCACTTACCAATACTTCAATGAAACTAAATGAAATATTCTGAGGTATTTTGAGTAGTGCTGAAATGTTTTAGACTGAGCAGTTAAACTCAAAACGTACATTAAAATTTAAGAATCTGATTGAGATGAACTATTATGCAGATGTTTTTTTCCAGTTGATGTGGGTTTAGCATGACTGGTGCATCTTTGGTACTCCGTTCTCTCAGCTGTAGCTTGTGACAGGTTTTAAAAAGGCCTTATTCCAGTGTACATAAGGAGGAATCCACCCACTGATAGTCAAACATTGTTTATTGCAATGTTTTGTTTTTTGATCTCCCTTAACCGGCATCTACTATTTGTGCTTCAGCTGGTGATTTCAGCATTTCCCAGAATGTATTCTGATATCCCCTCCCCCCCAATAAGGGGTATGAACGGGCATATTTGAACAGAATATATACATCACCAGCAGGTCCCTAAATAGTCTCAAATATAAGGTGGATTCCTTCTTTAACCTGTTAATACAAAATAATATTAATGGTCTAATTTACATTCTATTGTAAACTACAGCACAGTAGTATACCTTAAATGTGCTGTTACACTCTTAAGTGTAAGTGCAATAATCCCAAAAAGCGTCCTCTGTTGCCCCCACAACTTCTCAATAGAGAGGTCAGATACCAGGGCGGAATGTTGGGCCTTACTTTATTATATGTATATGGAAACAACAGAAACATACGTTAGTTAATAAGGCTGTTTTGAAGCAAAGTGTTTCAACCGTGAGGAGCTGATGGCCTTCGCATTTTCTTTATGCATGATAAATGGCTGGTAGCATTCTGTCATAATCTGGTGAAGTCAAGAAAAAAAAACCTGTTTAAAATGGATGAGAACAGGCTTTACAGAGGTCTCCTTACCTACAAATTACTTGTATTAACTATAAACAGGCATCTATGCTAGAAACATTATTGCTAATTGTGTGATGCTTGCGTGTAGCAGCTGAAGCCAGAACTTCCACAAAGTGTAATAACTTGTCAAAAATATAAAACGTCAATCTTATTGTAGGTATAATATAACCTCTTAATGTGATCAATAGCAACATAATGCAGTGAGATATTAACTGCCATTACTGTATTCGGCTTGTTGAACTGTAGAGGTCTTTTTTTTTTTTATCTCAAGCAATAATATAAATTGTGGTTATAAATAAACCATGAGTTGAAAATTGTATAACACTTACAAAGTAATGTTATAATAGGGTTCTAGTACATTATCGCTCATTACATTAAGTTTTTTTTATTTTGGCCAGTTTAAAATCACATGTTGGCATGTTAATGATTCTGGAAGTTACTGCATCATCAGCTGCAAAAGACTGCATCTTATTTGTACCTATATTGCCTTTATATGAAGAAATCAATAACTCATTAGGGGGGTTGTCTCACTCATATATACACACACACACACACACACACACACACACACACACACACACACACACACACACACCTTGGCAGGTACAGGGCTTCTGCAGAGCTCATGCAGTGCTCTCAGTGATCTATACTCTGCTGAGCCGCTCTTGAGGGTTATTAGACTTGTAGTGTTGAGCAACACAGAAGAAGTACATAAAGGAAAACTGTATAATTTTGTTAACACTGACACATGTAAACAAAATCAAACTTGGCACAAACAAAATCAAGTGCAACCTCAAGTTCAACTAAACAGGGTGGGAAAGTGGCATCTCTGTCCACAGGCCACAGTGACCCATCTGGATCTTTCCTTCAAATGCGGAGCTTCCTGTCAAAGTGGTGGAGAAGACAAACCTACCAGCCGCAGATTTGAATTCAGCAGAAATTTCATCTGTGATTTCCCATCCTGACTAAGTATGAGTAGTACCCATCGATGAACATGAATAATAGAATAAAGTGAGAAAAGAGCAGTCCTCATAAAACAAACAGTTGTATGCTGGCGATCCTCAGAGGACAGAATGGGAGCAGGTTGTTCTTTGAGTTTATTAATGTTCTGGCTGGTGTGAGACCAGCCCAGGCTGCTGATGGTGAACTGGAGCTAACTTTATTCAGGGTCTTTGCCTCCATGTGTCTTTATCCTGACTAAACTTCTACTGGGTGCATCTCCACAGCTTATTCATAAAGGACTAATATGTGTGGGCCTCATGCTGTTTAATGTGTCAAACTGCAGTGAACAAAACATATATGAACAGTCGCTTGGTTGTTCCTATCAACCAAATGTCCAGAATTATGATCAAATATTTATGTTTAATTTAACTTTATTGTCTAACCATCTCAAGCACTGATGCAAGTCTTGCTGTTACAGGACTGAAGTTTTACTATCTGTGCTCAGACATGGTTGAATGGTTGGGACCTCCAGCTGCACCTCTGCTGCACCTCCGCTGCACCAAACAGCACCACTGGCTTTTATTAAACATCATCAGGCCATTAGCTTTCAATTCTTTCCTAGTTTTACTGCTACTCTTGCCTCTTGTTCAGTAAAACAATATTTTAATACAAGTGGATTGCTCACTCTGTATTGAATAAAGTACATTGCACAAAAATAGACTAACAAGTAGAAAATCTTTTGATATCTGTTGGAAATGTCTACTTTTGCAATATAGCAAGCCTAAAATCAGTTTTGGTACAAGTCCTCTTTTAAAGGTTAAGTATTATTTTCTGTCAGTAAATCATTACATCAGTCCTTTTGGGACATCAGTATTATTACCATAAACAACTGAGACCATCACTGCAAAGACTGTCAGCAGCCACTACTCAGCGTTTTAAGCCTCTGAACACCCATACAGGCGATTTCAGTTTTTGTGGCTGATTAGACCACTGCTCAGGTTGAAGATGGGCTGGAGCTTAGATGGGAATGTATTAGGTCACAAGTCTTTTCTACCAATAAGAATGGTAAATCTGTCAATCTTCCTGCCCTAACTGGTGCAACAAGGCTAACAAGAGACTCAGAAACATGTCAATCAATTAGTCTAGACACACCTACACAGTCCTGGGAAGCGGTCCAATTAGCCTTAAAGTGCCCATATTATGAAAAAATCACTTTTTCTGGGATTTGGGGTGTTATGTTGTGTCTCTGGTGCTTCCACACACATACAAACTTTGAAAAAAATCCATCCATGCTGTTGAGAGTGAGATACAGTTTCTGAATGTGTCCTGCCTTCAGTCTCTGGGTGAGCTGTTCAAAATCGGCACGGCTTGTGACGTCACAAGCCGAAACGAGCAGGCTAACCGCAACCATTAGCTCGTTAGCATGCTAATGCTAACACTAATGCTAACGCTAGCATGCTACCTCGTTCTCAATAGCAAAGCACTGCTACAACACACACAAGTTCACCATAATCTACAAAAGAACTACTTACATGTGCGCCCTCATTTAGAAGTCTCCCAGCTAATCCTGCCTTGTAACTGACCGAAGTTGTAGAAACAGCCTTTCTTTTACTGTCTATGGAGCTAGCTAGCTGACATGATCTACATCTGAGCTACTGCACATGTGCAGTGCAATCAAAGATAGTACAGAAGAAGAAGAAAAGAGGTCTCACTCTGTAGCTAAAACCAGAGACCAGGTGAAAAGAGGATCTGCAGCAGTGAGAGAGAGCACTGCAGTACAACAAAAATATGGTGTTTTTTGAAAATTAAACCATGTAAACCTATTCTGGTACAACCTTAAAATACAATTATGAACCTGAAAATGAGCATAATATGGCTGCTTTAAAACACTTGTGTGTATGTTCAGGGCCTTCAAGTACACTGGATTGCAATGTCATGGAAAAGGGCACTGTTCTTCCAGAACAAATTCATCTAAAGCTAAAGTTTTCGGTGATGGCAGATTGTGAAAAGAGTAAAAATCTTATGAGGATCTGAAGGACATGCAGCTGCTGGGAACTATGATATGGAAAACAAGTAGTAGCCAGTTAGACCACACTGTCAACTGTTTATGATAATGACATCCACCAAGATTGCAGTATGAATGGGACAATGATTTTTTATTTTGTTTCTGATACCTGCTGTTTACCTGCACTGATCTTAAAAACACAGATCCATAAACCTCTACCGTTTCCCACCATATTGCTTTGATTGTTGCTCTGCTCATAAACCAGTAAAACACAAATCAAGGCCGCATGGGTGGAACAAGTGCTGATTGCGGAGATGCAGCCCAACTGCTGCTGTGGCTATTTGTCGATGAGTTTTGCCAGGCTCTGTCTCAGGTCGTTCAGGTCGGCAATTTTGACGTCCAGAACGTCGATGATGTGTCGGACCTCAACCTCTGCCTGGTCCTGCTCCTCCCGGTTAGATGCCAGCGTCTTTTCAGCACTCTGGACACGATTCTCCAAGTCACAGTTTCGTCTCTCTAGATCCTGCAGACACATTAACTGTTGTTAATACAGTTAACTCATCTAAATGCATTTCTGGATTTTTTTTCTGCATGGATTTGGTGTCCAAATGATATGCTTTCTTTGTATTTAAGCATGTAAGCATTTGTAAGTAAGCATGAACAACCAGTGCTCTTAAATGTTTAAATAATTTTGCAGAGTAGTACTGTAAATCACTCTGGTCAAGAATGTCTGCGAATGTAATCCTGGAGTAAACTGTTTCTTGCGGTTATTTCTGTCACCTGTGTCCATTAATGTGACCCGATAATAAAAGTTATAATGGGAAAGAGCGCCAACAATAATGCACGTGGGCTTTGTACATTGCTTTTCTTCTGCCAGTATGGTTCAAGATGGATCACAAATACTTTATCAATAGGATATTTTACACACGTTTATATGTGCAAACTGAGTATAACAATCAGTACAATTTATCCCAGTTTATGTCTCCATGCCTTTACTCTATTTTGCCTTTGCAGTATTTGTGTATTTCTGTCCATTTAAATTCCAACATAATATAGTACAGATGCATACAGTATTCAATACTAGATTAACCATATAAACTGGACTGCAGTACAACAGCTTTGGAGCAGGTACAAGTAAAGCATTGTGGCCCGTTATTTCTGCAGGATTTAACAAGAACCGGTTCAGCTTTTCTTAAATGCATGTAAATTCCCTCCTTGTGTGGCTGCTGACTGCAATAAAGTTTATTGAGAATGTCACATCATTTATTTGCTTTAAACTGTTTATACCACATATTTAAATGTGCAATTTTGTGCTTATGAGGTTATTCTGTATGTTAAATGCACCAATGAATAGATTATGTAAGGAATACAGGGCAGCAAAGGTCAAATATGAATATACATAATTCACAGCTGACACCACCATTAAAAATGATAGAGGACCTAATTAAGGCTATGCAATATGCATCAGGTACAATCTCCTGAATTAGCATGGAGACTCAATACTATTTGTTTTCTCCTTGAAGTCCTCAGTTCTCCTGTACCGATTCTCTGCTGCAGGTCTGAACTGTGCTGTCTCTGTTATAGGCACAGTATCAGTGCTTTGTTTTCCACTAGTCGGCTGTGTGGTTGTTTGGCTTGGAAAACAACAGAAAACAGCATGTAAGCCGGTCAGCACTCTGCAAGCCTTTTGCTTTCCTTACCAAAAGGAAGCTTCTAGTCTAGCATCAACACTTACAGGGGTGAAATTGGCCAGGGCTCACATCAGCCTACTTCTATGTCATGTCATAGGTGCCATAAAAATGCTTTTTATTTCATGTCAGGATGCTTAACTTAGCACATCTTCAACAATGTATATATATTTTTACACTTTTCTCTGTCTTAATAATTCAAATAATGACTAAATCATCTTTGTAGCTGTCGAGAACATAGTCTTAAATGAGGTGATGTAAGAACGTGCGAAACATCAGAACTTCTACAGTGTTTCATGCGAGAATCACAGGACCACATATCACACGGAATTCCAAAGCGTTTGTGTCTAAACAACCAGCTGTTGGACCGCGTCCTGTGCGGAGCTAATGGCAGCTACAGGCATGGTTAAGGTGTGTGTGACGGCCACTACTCGTTAAAAAAAAAAAAAACAATGGTGGACGTGATAAACAGGTGGTTCATCCAATCACCTGTCAGGTATTCTTTAAAAGGGTCGTCTAACCTTGTTATATATTTATTTGCAGCTTGTCAAATGATTTTGTAGTCTATGCGCACACACATGCATCCATGGCAACCCTGAAACCAAAGATATTTTTGTGATATAATACAAGTTTACAAGTTTAGTAACAATGACAATGGAGGTGAGGAGAACCAATTTGTGCAGCAGTACCACCAACCAGTCCCATTCATCATGTTTTGTACGGGTTGTAGCCTTGAAAATCACAGGTCTGCTAAAAGTCTGTGAAGTTTTTCTCCTCAAGGAAGATATACAACAAAAAAAGAAAAGATTTGACAGTTTACTTATTGAAACTACAATTTCACAAGAAATGTAATTAGTTTCCATTGTTTTGTAAATTCTCGTACTGAAAGAACCCAATCTATGGGTGAACGCTAATTGTCCCCTCTTTTTGTTTATTTGTTGTGTATTGTTATTTGTCTTGCTACTGTATATGTTTACATTTTTCTATTTGAAAAATTTTGTAATGTAAAACTAAAACACATTCTTTGACCATAAAGCCTGTATGAAGCAATGTATGTGCCATTTTCCAGTAACACGAGTGTACTGGATATACTAAAGTAGACTGCAACATGACATTTTACAGAAGGGAGAAACAACCCACTCAGCCAGTTGTCATCTTACCTGGAGTCTCTGCATGGCCTCCTCTCTCTCTTTCTCCAGCTCACCCACATCGGTTTTCTTGCTTTGTAGATTGTGAATTTCCTGAAAAAACAGTGATTTCAAACTGTCATAAGACCACTTTCACACCGCCTTCCCACACATCCGCCATCCCTATTTATCAGAACATGAGACATTCATCTCTTGTTTTTCACTAAAATACTTCATGTGGTTTTAAAATATCAATCAGTTGTTGATAAGATTTAGGACACCTTGAAGTTTCCAGCGAGGAGGGTGATTCTGCCCCCGGGGAAACATACCACCGTGACCTTGCACAAATCCTGTTGCCAAAACTGAAACTTGTTTAGACGACGTGACAGACATGGTTATGTTAATCAGGCCGGAGGACATCAGTGAGCTGCTTTCAAGGAATATTTCACTTTAATGTCTGTTTATTTATTCAGGAGAAATGGGTTTTGGCTGAGCGTGTCTTGCATGCATTTGATAGACATTAACTTGGTTCAAACAAACAAACTATTCACAAGGTGATACTACAAGGGGCGGCTGTGGCTCAGTGGTAGAGCGGTCGCCTGCCAATCGGAAGGTTGGTGGTTCGACAAGGGCAAGACGCTGAACCCCGAGTTGCTGCGCATCGGAGTGTAAATGTGTGTGAATGTTTAGAGCAGGTGGCACCTTATACGGCAGCCTCGGCCACAGCGTATGAATGTGTGTGAATGGTGAATGGTTCCTGTCCTATGTAAAAGCACTATGAGTAGTCGTTAAGACTAGAAAAGCGCTATATAAAAACAGTCCATTTATATTCCATTTAGTTTGGTATCATTAAAAATCACATTAAAGCATGCTTGGAAACAGTTATGAAGGTGAGTCAGAGTGATTTGGTGAGGTGAGTGATTTCACTCCACATGTACTATAGGTGGCAGCTCTGGCTATGTTGTCTGAAGCCTGTGGTATTTTATGAAAGCTCTGAATCCACAAAAAGATTTACAGTTGCTTGAAAATAAATTAAGGACTTAGTAGAAATAGACACTAGAAGGGCATTAGTAAAAAACCCAAAGCACATTCTCTTCTCAACATTTTGTTTAGTTATTATCTTTTGGTTGAGACAAAAACAAGATTATTAAACCAGAAAGATCTCATTAAAGCCTTAAAGATGATTTAGAGAATAAATACTCCAACTGGCACTTGTACCTTTCCAGCTCTCCTGGCTTAATACATTTACTATATAACAGTTTTACTGATCGTTTCCGTAGTTTTTAAATGAATATCAGCTGGCGATTGAGGCTCTATTTTCACAAACTGAAAACAAACATATCCAATTGATTACTGGAAATATATTATGTTTGCAGGTGTATCTACAGTATAAGATGGCTTTCCACACTGAGGTTCCCTTTAGGTTGGTAAATGGATTTGGGCAGTGAACTGGTGTCTTGCCTGATCTTTGGCGCTCAGCAGGGCTTCCAGCTCCTCCAGTGAGCGAGTCAGCTCCTCTCTAGCAGTCTGCCCTGCAGCAGGATGCCCCAGCTGGGCCTCAAGCTCTGCCACCTGGAACACACACACACACACACACACACACACACACACACACACACACACACACACACACACACACACACACACACACACACACACACACACACACACACACACACACACACACACACACACACACACACACACACACACACACACACACACACACACACACACACACACACACACACACACACACACAAAATGAGCATGATATGGGAAAAGGGTCCACAGAAACAGAAATCCATTGTAATGAGGAGATGAATGTACTGGGATCTCATTTGAGCGGTTATCCAAATGAAAAGCTTTGCATAAACCTGTGTGGGGTCATTTTATGACCCTTTCCCTTCAGCGAAAAAATGGAAACCATATATCAAAATATAGTCACATACAAATAGTTTGATGATTACTACTGATGGAAATGAGGAAAACCAACAGAGGGTCATCGCCTACACACGATGACTCATTCTATCTCATCTCTCTTGACCACACACACACACACACACTTCTGTTGATAAAAGTTTTACTGCCAGTGGTCACAGTGCTGAACTCTTTCGCCTTGGAGATTTTTTTTAATTGCTGGAGGAATGCGACTTTGTGGAAATGCATGAAAAAAGTTCCCAATCTGACCCACTTTTTGTGTTTAACATATTATTAGAAAAGCCAAAGACAGTGAGTGAGAGTTTGATTAAACAGGGACAAACTATTCAGCCTTTGAAGTCTGAACGTGAAGTACTTATCCATAAGTACTGATCCCGCAAGGGAAAGTACAATTGTTTCACTCAGTTGTTAGAACACACATTGTATTGCGTGACTTTGGTGAATCCAAACTAACCCTTTAAAACACCAAAGTCACACAATAACACATGGAGGCAGCAGTATACCAGCAACTGCCGTGTTCTGCGAGGTGAAATTACTGTTTTTGTCAGGAGTCTGGAGGCTTTAAAGAGCACTGGGACTTCAAAAAGAAAAGAGAAAAAAGAAAAACAATATACTGTCATGTTTGCATGCTGTGAGAGTAATCAGATTAAGACAATAATCTAATTGTGTCCCCAGTGTTTACCAACAAATCCTGTTACTTCAAACTGTGTAAACGCTTTTCACCATGTTTATTTAAAAACTGATAAGACTTATATTACATCAGGTTATGTTTTCTAAATCAAACATTAGCTCTACTGACCTCTGCACAGTTTTAAAAAAAAAAAATCGGAATAATGTGTTTATATGCCCTAAAAAATAGACGTATTGTTAATAAATCTATAAGAGATAGGTCTAACCTGAGAGATCCCCCCCCATAAAGATAATTAGTTAAAAAGGTTTTAATGATAGTCTGGGTTTTCTGAACGTTGCATTAACTGGATTAAATGGATCAAATGTGCATGTCAGTATGTACTCATTACTGTTAGCTGCTGTAGATGAAACCTGACTTTAGTCGTGATCACAGCTGACAGGTGAAACATTTGTTTGCTAACTTACACTTGGGATGTTCATCTTTTACACACTGTTATTTATAATATCTAGAATAATCTTACATTTCCCAACTGCAGGCCAAATGTTTAACTGTGAGGAGTGTAAGGATTGAAATCACAGTACTGTATGAAACTAAAATGATTAGTTAATCGATAGATTTACACTTCCAGTTTCTCAAATGTGAATATTTGCAGGTTTTGGTTCATATTCTTTGATAGTAAACTGACTGACTGATATTGGGGTTTTTGATCGTCAGTCAGACAAAACAAGCAATAAAAAGCTGATGCCTTGGGCTTTGGGAAATTGTGATTTTCTGCAATTTTATAGACCAGACCATTAATTAGATTTGAGAAAAAAAACAGATTAATCAATAATGCTAATAATAGTTTGTTGCAGATTGTAATAGTTAGAAATACTGCTGGCTCCTTGTATGTATTATAGATAAGAGTGTGTTAAAGAAATCTGAGATGAAAAGTAAAGGAAAACAGGAGAATTCAAACAAACTCTTGACCTCTTTCATATTGGTGTTGAGGAATCATCACAATGCTTTTTATTTCTTACATTTCAATTCACCCTTGATATCTGTGTCAGATCAATGTCTGAAATGTAAATGTGTGTGTGAAGCGAGAGAGGGTTTCCTGCTCCCATGTAATTATTTCCCTTTCCCTCCCTTTAGCATCTCCTCTGCATTTTCACAGACAATTTGTGTGGCTCTTTATAGATTCCACACTACGCAAAGTTGCACGCCATCCAAGCTGAGCTTCAGAAAACCGCTGCGGGTTGAAGGGGGAGGTCCACGTGATCCCAGAGGACTCAACCCCTTCGTATCCACCGAGTATATGACAGCTACTGTCCCCAGAGGCACCAGCTCTATGTCTCTGAACTCCACACAAATAAACATGAAGAGAGAAACACACCTGTGACACCATTGATTTCTTTCTAACTTAATGTTCCCAGGAATGCTTTAATCTCAATAGATTGACAGGAGATTGAAAAATGATGATGTGATACATATATATACACGGTATATACATCTTATACATCAAGGAGCAGTGACCTCAATAAAATATCAATGCAGATGCAGCAACATCTCAACAAAAAACAGATGGTGACTGTCAAACAGTTGCTTTTTAATGTATTCATTATATTCTACAAAGTTACATTAGGAAAGCCTATCTGTCTGGGATTTTTACCGTACGTTCATCTCTATTCATGGAAGTTACCACTGATTCCAATGCTGACCCTGTGTAAAACATAGCTAAAAACTCAACTGCAACATTAACTGGCAACTATTTTGATAATTAATTAATTAATTCTTTCAGTCAAGCAAAATGCCAAATATTCTCAGGTTTCAGCTTCTCAAAGGTGATGATTTACTTATTTTCTATGTCACATATTACAGTAAATTGAATATATTTAGGTGAGCTCACCATCTTTAGACAGTTTATGACTACAGTTGGAGAGTCTACACAATGTTTATTTATGGAATTAGTTGTATTCAGTGTCTAGAAATTTGATTTCCATCCAAAAATCACAGTTGCCAAAAAATCCCCAAAACTCAGAAACACAAACCAAAAGGCAAACAATACAGTCACGTTGGAACTATGGTTTTAGATTCAAATCACATTTCTTTGTATTTTATATTTTAGCTCTTTGTCATACTTTTATTCTAGTTTAGGTTGTGGTTGTTGTTTGTCATAATTCCAGATTTCATATAAGATTTCCATAATTCAAGACCTTACAACAGATACAATTAGAAATGCCACAATCCAGCAAAGACCTACTAGTAAATGTCAAATGAATTACTAAAAAATACCAAACATGAACAAGAACAAAAACACCTATTCAAGTATCCTACAATTAAATACAATATATAACCTACGTATTGCACTCCACGTGTTGCTAATTCTCGTTAAAAATGAGCAGGGGTCAGAGTCAACCCAGAAAATAAACGGTCTGCTGTGGATGAACACAAACATAGCTGATGCCGGGAGTGTGACGAGGGAGAAAAAGCCAGCCAACCGCTCTCCTTCTGCACCTATGATGATTTATCTTCTTCCTCTAACTGGGGCAGAGAGGAGGGAGGAGGGTGGGCAGTATAGGGTGTCCTGTCCCAAAAAAAAAAAAAAAAAAAACATCCCTGCCCCCCTCAACACCCCCTTGCCAAACCCTGGAGGCCTGCTCTACTTCCAGCCACCTGGTTGACTTTGCTGCAGTGTGTGTGTAGCTGTGTGTGTGTGTTTGGGGGGCGGTGGGGGGTAACCTTCACCTGGGCTCGTAGAAATAGATGAAACCACAATGTGGGCTAAAAATAAAAGGGACAGTTTTCGGTCACTGGTGGTAATAATTCCATTGCAGAGCGGTTTGCGGCAGCACTTAATTCTGTCTCATTGAAGAAGCCTTGTTAAGCTTGACCAAGGGCATAATTTTCCCTCTCTGAATCAAAGATGAAATGTCTGCGTTCTTCTGGCCCTGCGATTATCACGGGAGCCTGTCAACAGAAATATCCCAAGGAGGGGGGGCTGGATGAAAAATGCATCTGCAGTTTGGAAGAGACCAAGTCCACGTGGGGATTTCAGTGTGATAGTTATAGATGCATGAATAAAAAAAAAATCTGCATAATATCCAGTTGCTATCCGAGTGGTCACATAGTGAGGGAATGAAAGGAAAATGTTTCATAGAAGCAAAACATACTTGTATTTCTGCTTTGATTTTAAATAAGAGTTTTTTCTTCTCACCTCATCGGTCATTTTAAACCATATGCATACATATGCGTTATGTCATATGCTTCCACCTAAACAATTATTAATTAGTGACAATGCAAGTTCAAGTTAATGTACTGATCTACTGCATATCTAGTTTATAATTCCCGCAGTTATGCAGAATAATTATAACATCTACAAGATTTTTGTGAGATTTATTTATATATTAGGTTTACAGTATTCAAACTACACTGAGAAGGACGACATGCAGCAGATGTAGATGTCCTGAATAAAAGACAAAATAGTTTATAGAATAACTTGTTTTGGAGAGATTAGCTGGAGAACATATTTCATCCTTTGGGCAACATGACATCATGACTTCGCGTAAACATACACGCCACTTTCCTAAAGCCAAGTGGCGTGTTATCTGTACACATTTTGAGCTATCCCCGTGTATGTCAGCGCTGTACACAGTGGACGGCAGTCTGCAACATCACAGCGTAGCCACGTGGCGTGTTATCGCGAGGCTACGTTGGGTTTAGGAAACATTACACGCGGGTTGGGTTTAGGAAAAGAAGAAATGGTTGAAAAGAAGAAACGGTTGGGATTAGGAAAAGAACAGGGTTGGGTTTAGGAACACGTGGAAAGGAAACCTCACATGCTGGACACGAAGGAAATGTCACACGCAGGACGCGATCCCCGCTCTCCTGGGTGAAAGTCCTGTGTTTTACTCATCCACCACCCCAACCAATCTCCCTATATGGATTTTCGCCCTTTCATACAACTTTCTACAGCGTCAATTCACACACAATCGCAAGGTAATATAAGTCAATGGAGGCCAAACGGCGTTGATAAACACGTTCAAAACTGAGTATGCATATGGCATACGAATTGGCGTGTCATATGTACGCCACTTCATGAGATCAGTCTGCTTTGGGTGTGAAGTGATTGACAGGAAGCAGAGTATCACCTATCCTGTTTTATGCAAGTTGTCATCTTTGTATTTCTTTAAATGACCTTTGGAAACTAAAGTGGTTACTATTGGACCTCCTACTACAATCTACACCAAGACAACAGAAAAGATTGTTTTGTGGTTCATTTGCAGGTGTAAAAATGGTCCCAGTCAATAGTTTAACTATGGTTCTAAATTGGTACTCTAATGGAGTCAATTTTACATGTACGTTATACAACCAAAAATCACAAGTTTGTCTAAGAAGGCGTTACAATCTACACAACAAACAGCATCATTTAAAGTGCCCATATTATGAAAAAAATCACTTTTTCTGGGATTTGGGGTGTTATTTTGTGTCTCTGGTGCTTCCACACACATACAAACTTTGAAAAAAATCCATCCATGCTGTTTAGAGTGAGATACGGTTTCTGAATGTGTCCTGCCTTCAGTCTCTGGGTGAGCTGTTCAAAATCGACACGGCTTGTGACGTCACAAGCCGAAACGAGCAGGCTAACCGCAACCATTAGCTCGTAGTTAGCTTTAGCATGCTAACGTTAATGCTAACGCTAGCATGCTAACGCTAGAATGCTACCTCGTTCTCAATAGCAAAAGCACTGCTACAACACACACAAGTTCACCATAATCTACAAAAGAACTACTTCCATGTGCGCCCTCATTTAGAAGTCTCCCAGCTAATCCTGCCTTGTAACTGACCAAAGTTGTAGAAACAGCCTTTCTTTTACTGTCTATGGAGCTAGCTAGCTGCTTTAAAACCCTCAATTCTGATTGGAGAAATAAAAAAAACTTTCAAAAAAGAGAAGAAAATGAAAACCATATACTCAAGGTATAGTATTTTAAACTGCGGGTAACCATAGCGACAACACTGATGCTCCATGCTACTCTCACTTGTAAAAGTAAGCTCACAATGGGAAAACAGATTACAAACAATTGAAACATAGCCTCTTTTTGCCTTTAGTCATGGTTTGATAATACACTTTGAAGTGTCCCGAAATAAGAAATAATAATCCTCTGATACTGGGTAAAATTGTTATGCATTATTATTTGCATCCAGTCTGAACTGCTGGTGCACCAGTTGCAAACACTTCAAAAAAATGATGTGATGAGGCACGAATAAACTCTCTAAATTGTGTCAAGTAGAAACATAACACTTCATAAAACAACCTCAGAAAGAAGAACGGAGTTGAATCATCAACACCTCAACAGTGTCAGCCTTCACCAAACATTATGGATTGCACTACATCGTTATTATCTGCAGGGATAATGTGATATGAGGTGTTCATTTGTTCACACTCTGTACGTCACCTGGTCTCTGAGGCGATCGGTCTCCTCCTGGTATTCAGCCAGTTGTTTCTTCCACTGCTCCACGCTGCTGTTGGCTTCCTGCAGTGCTTCCACCAACTTGGAGTTACTGTCCTGCAGGGTGAAGAGTTCAGCCTCCAGGTTTATCTCACACATTGACCTGAGGGGATGTCACAAAAAGACACAGACACTTAACGTAAAGCTGGAATTATTTACTTTATTTTAGTGGTGAGAAGGTAGTCAGTTTATTAGAGCTTTGTTTTTATCGGAGCTTTCACATACTCATTTGATCTATTGTTAAAATACAAAATATAGATTACATTTATATCATGCTGCA
Source organism: Sander lucioperca (assembly GCF_008315115.2). NCBI lineage: Eukaryota > Metazoa > Chordata > Actinopteri > Perciformes > Percidae > Sander > Sander lucioperca. The sequence goes on from NC_050183.1 coordinate 13,092,832, forward strand.
CCAGCTGTTTGAAGAAATTTGATATTTGACTTGTATTCATTAATTTTAAGCAATAAAGCCATGTACTGTAATGTCTGAGACAGAAATGGATTACTCTCTGTAATAAGATTGTCTCTTTTAATCTATCCACTGACTTGTAAATTACCCTTAAATGTGACTTTTTGTTAGCTTTATTATAAATTTTTTATTATAATTTATTAAATATTCTATCTCTCTTTGGTTTCTCTTTTGTCATTCATGTCTTTGAGACGCACCTTACAATTCAATCCTGCACAAGGGGAACTATTAACTGAAGTCCAACATGGCTACAGATGTTCTTGTCCAGGATTGATGTGAAAATAGTTATCACCTAATGAGTGCAATAATTACCAGTGTAGTAAAACAATGTTATATTACAAGTTCAGTCTCAAAATAATGTTTCACATTAGTCAATATAGTAGGTTTACTCAGGTCTTGGCAAGTGGACTTTTTAAAAACAATGTGGCTAGGCTGGGTATCGTTCAAAATATTCAATACCGGTACCAATACCATTACCGTGACTTCCATACCGGTTCCTAAATTATACTTTTTCGATACCAATTTCATACACAAAAAGAAATTACAACATTATGGCAAAAATCTTTTCATTTATTTTTCAGCTCCTACAACGTGGGCTTCTTCTCTGTGCGTAACGTCGAGTTTTTCCTGCCTGCCTCTGCGACGTGTAACGTTAGACAACCAATCACAAACATTGTTAGATCTTGGTAGAAGCATGCTGCATGCTTACTGTGTCACTGTCGCTGAGGATATTTACTCCTTAGAGTTTGAAATTGGGTATTGAATGAGGCATTTTTCAATACTCAATACTTCAGATGCAATTCGGTCAGTGCCTAAAAAGTATTGAATTCGGTACCCAGCCCTAAATCTGGTTTATAACCTTCAAAAGAACAGAACAGCATATTCCTTTATTAGTGGAGAATTACAGAGACACAGGGTGTTATGGAAAAAATAAACCAACACGGGTGAAGTGCTATCATTTATCAACATGCGGGAAAGATGGATCGGGTCCTGTGTGGCGGTAAATGTCAGGATTCAGTGGGTATATTTACTAATCCAGAGAGCTTTCAGACCAGAAGATGGAGTTTAGGAAATGACTACCAAACAAACAGCTTGGCAACCATAAAACTACTCACCATAGCAACAGGAAAAAAAAAACCTGCATAGGCTTATGACAATCATAAAATAAAACCGGATAATGGGTTGTAAAACAGCCGGTTAAGAATGTTTTTTTCTGCTTCCTGGTCACAGATCAATAATGGCTACTGGGATCCATCTTGATGATAATTATGCTGCTTAAGTTCAGTGCCAGTAGGCCTGCCTGGTCTTAAGACACAGGACCCACACACACACACACGCATGGACACATCACTGCAGAACCAGGCAGACTACATGTTTTTCTTTGAGGTACATTTTTTTAGATTGACTCATTGGTGCTCTTCAAGTTTATCAATGCTGTTATTTTTTTTTTAAGAACTGAAAGTGAGCTTTCCTCACGCAACAGTCTGTGATGCTTTGCAAGAAAAACTGAGGAGAAAGGAAGACAATCTCCAAAAAAGCCAAGCTCTAAATATCATTGATCAGCCTACCTACACTGCAAAATTGGTGCTGAGTAGATAGTTTACGGTGAGTTGTTAGAGCTACTTCTCTGAAACAGCTCCCTACCTGTAAATATCGATCATGGCCACTTAGATTTTTAATTTGGATTCACTGTGTGAAAAAGAAACTAGAATTTAGTCTACAACGTCTCAGGTAGTAGGGATGTGATGCTCCTCTCTGCTGCAGCTACACCTTACTGAGAATCTTTCCAGTTTATAATATATTTTTCATTTTCCCCTGTCAGTTATGTGTCATTTTTTCAAATAGCAGCTCTCATTTCAGAAAGAAACCCCTCAGCTGCAATGGGTACCAGCTCGGCTCTGTGGATGGATAACAGTATGTGTTGTTTACAGAATAAATCCAGAGTTCTGCAGTCTCTACAAAACGTGTTCCCTGTGCCAATGAGGTCATGTTTTCAGCTTAGTTTGTTTAAAAAAGATCTCAAAAAGATATGCATGTAAAATAAAAATAAATAAAGATATTATTAAAAAAGATATCTCAAAAACCTGTCAACAGCTTTCAGTGACTTTTGGCAAAAAGTTGGGCCATAGTTGAGGCAGAGAAAACATTTTTGGTATTTTTCATGAACTACTAAAATCAATTGAAAACAATTCAGAAAAAAGCAATGTGATGCAGAATAACATTTAATAAACATTTGTTTTGTTAAAATAACAAATGTGAAGAATTGTGGGCCTTACCAGAGGTACGCACTCTTTAAATGCTTTGCATTTTAATGGTTTGTAGTCGTGAGGACAGGCTTTTAACACTAAGTAAATTCCATTCACTGTACAGAGCTCAACAAAGTCCTCTGGTCATTTCGATCTGCTCATGTAGCCAAGCTGGGTGTCAGAGATGGGATTACAACCTTTGTAGTAAACTTGTTCAACTCTATCGGATAGAATTTCCATTCCAGTCCTCCCACACACTCACATCTGCTGCTTTCCCTGTTGTTTTATTTTAATGTGTACTTTATGTCTATGCGTTTTGTGTATTATTGTTATTGCTTTTTCTTGTTATTCTTATGCCGTATGTGTTGCTGCAGGCCAAATATTCTTTCATAAACAATCCAGAAACCAGATCACACTGAACATACCATGTACAGCTGGCCTCAGAAACTGCACAAGCTAAACAAAAACACTGGTCTCTATAGGTGAATATTCATTATACTGTATTGGAGTGGACTGGAATGTTTAAAGTGTGACTATACAGCATGGATGCATGTGCAGCATGTTGAATAAAATAAAAGTCTTAAAGTGCTGTTAACAATGAGATCCTCTCAGAGTCTGACCACATGTTCTGATCATTGCAGGTTATTGGTTATAAATGCAAAACTTAAAGGCAGTGGTGGAAAGTAACTATATACATTTACTCAAGTGCTGTACTATTACTGTACCATTTTGTTATGCTCATGAATATTTTCATTTTATGCTACTTTATACATTTCAAAGGGAATACTTGTAATTTTAACTCCACTACATTAATTTGACAGATATAGGTTCTAGTTTTTACATAAAAAAAACACATGATATGCTTATATGATATAAGGCAGTAGTATACCCTGTAGTATACAAAGTATCTAAAATTGGCTCCCCATTGAAGGACTAACATTAAAATGCTCTTACGTGTATTTGCTAGTGATGAAAACAGAATAATATAATATTCTATAATAATATAAGTGAAAGGAGCCATTTTGCATAATGAGTACATTTACTTTTGATCTTTTAAGTAAAATTTTGAATTCAGGACTTTTACTTAAGTAAAGGATCTATGTACTTCTTCCACCACTGCTAAAAGGCTAATTAGGTAACAAAAAACTAAAACTACAGAAAGACTAAGAAACCCAAACTGAAGACTAAACTTGATAATGTAAGACTACATTGAAATGTAAAAAGTATTGAGTGTCTTGCCCATGAATCTCAAATACAAGAGGGGCTTATCATGGCCTTGAAGTCATTAAAGGCAATACGCTTTATTTTCTCTCCAGACAATAAGCCTTGTGCAAACAGAGGCATGAGGGATAAACTTCTTGCTGAAGTAAAAAAAACATTGTCATTACCCTTCAGACAACATCTTTTTGACCCTCTCCTTCTCTGCCGTTAGCTCCACTTCGGCACTTGTGCTGCGAAACAGCTTTTCCTCGCCCGGCCCATTGACTGCGAGCAGCGGCGGAGAATGACGATCCTCCGACAACTCCTGGACCAACAGGGATGACAACAGGAACAGGACATGAGCTCTGTTGTAAAGTTAAAATTAAATCAGTAGCAGCTCTGTTAATACAACATTCATTTTATTCTGTATCGGCGCTAAACCTGCTACTGGAAAACCAATAAAGAAGTAGAAGGTTAGACAGACCAGAGTCCTCTAATATAAAGTGCCCATTTAGAGGACGAGAGCACTTAACAGGGTACAACTAGTACATTTTCTCTGCACTACATCATTTTATTCAGAGTGGGTGTTCTAAATTACATTAAGTGTGCCAATATGCCAGCATACCCATGAATAGATTTTCGATTGTGAATGTTACACTTTTCATACAAGATTAAGCACAATTTACTTGGCTAAGAGGTTTAGGTTGGAGCTGGTGACAGGCCCATTACTGTCTCCATATCCAGACCTGTCATCAGAACAAAACGGACAAGACAGCAGCGGAACAGGACAGAGCTCAACCTGTCAGTGCTCGATATGTCCCATCTGTGCTCCTGTAAACAGGCTCCATGCAGAGCAACCAGCCATGTGTGGAGCCCAGCTGTCTTCATACAGCCTCAGATCTGACTGGCCTCTGATTCAACAGGAAATTACTGAGGTACAGGAACTAGGAACTACTGTAGATAACTGATTAGTGATCCATCTGACTGTTTTGTCTGTTTAGAAACCACTAGAACTAACTAGGTCCTTCATGATATCACTAATAAAATAAGTAGTGGCTAATAATTGCTTGTTAATATTAACTCATACAGTTAGCTTGAAACAAGGGGGCTTCAAACAAGACAGTTGGTGTTTGATACAACGAGGAAGGTTCAACTCGTTCCTTGGGAAATTTGTAAGTCAAGTAAACCACTACTGTATATCTGCAACATAAAAGTCAGCAGCCTTTGCTTTTTCTTACGTATTTAGGAGTAGCCTACAGTATAAAATAAAGGTTAAATAAACTGAACAGTACAAGAAGAGCCATTTATCTTCCTCTCATGTCAAAAAGAGACTTTGAATGTGACAGTACAGCATGCAGATGGCTTGACTCCAGCCTGGCACAGTCAACTCTAACCAATCTGCTTTCATATTTTCCTTTCCTGCTGCCCAGAAATGGGTTCAAGCGTCCTTTCACAGTGTTGTGAACCATTTTCCTCAGTTTGAGGCTGTGGGCTAAAAGACTGAAAGAAAGTCTTTTATCAAAAGCACGCAGATGAATTAGCCTGGGCACATTTCTTTACCCCCGTCTACATCTTTCTTCTTCTTTCTGTGTGGTAACCTAAACCTGAACTTGTCAACGACCAAGTGCCTCACTGAAGCATTACAACCCTGCACTTATTGTATAAAAAAAAAAAAAAAAAAAAAAAAAGCTTGTATTATTAATTTGTGCAAGCCTGAGTGTATTCCCCTGAGGACGAAGGTTTATTATATATAGCTGAGCAGCTCTCTCTCTGACCTTATGGATGGATATGGAAAAAAAACACACAGCCGACTCATGTGGATGAGCACTGTGTCCAGTGAAAGGAACCCAAGAACGGGAAAAATCAAAGCTAACACAACTCCAGTCCGGCCCCAAAGCCAAGGGATCGGCTGTGCGCATCTCTGAATAATTCATACTGTGGATCATGTTTAAGTCATAAATGGGATTACAAATTTACAGCAGTTTTTCCGTATGTTGTTCGCTAACAGGCCGAGTGGAAACGAGGCAGAGACACTAGAGTACAAGCCTGCGACCAACGACTAATTAGGCAGAGTTCAGAGGAATTTTCTACTTTTAAAAAGGACAATTCAGCGCATTGTCTGTTCTCAGGGGATATTTGATGAAGTGTGCAGTCTGGATCTTCTCAACTCTGATGAAGTAAATTCAGATGTATTTAGCTGCCATATTCTGTACATCTTCGATAGAATGTACAGATTAAAATTACATTTTGTGTTGTTGTTACTGTTGTTAACAAAACTTTACTTTGATATAGCAAACACCAGCTGTGCTTTGAAGCTAAAGTTGCTCTGAAGTCAACTTTGATCAGACTCCAGATGAATTATTGAGCACAATAGTCCATACAACACTGAGAAGCATGACTACGAACACCGCAGTGAAGATGGTTGTCTTTGGATAGCTTTTTGATTGTGGAGTGGAGTGTGTGTTTTTACGCACCTGGGAGAGCTAAGATATGAAGATGTCCCGTGGTGCATCAGAATCAGGGAGAGGCCGATGAGGAGAAACAGAGAAAATAGTTACTAGATAATTAAAACCATGCCGTTATTTCAACCATACAGTGATCCATCCTGAGCTCAGTTCATGAAAGCTTTACCATTCACTATTTTCAAGGGGTCTTTGTCTATGCACATGTATTCATTCATTGTATGTGTCTGGTTTGTTTAGAGAGAACAGAAGAAGAAGAAGATCATCAGCAGGAACAGTGACTGCAACTGAAGGCTGAACAAAGAAAAACTGTTATCAAAAGAGTACAAGAGGTCACAGTCCCGCCCACATTTATTTGAGTGACATGTGATCCCTGGGAAGTGAGCAGCGAGTGCTTAGCAACACCAATAGAGACCAAATATAGATGCTGATTGAATACATTTGTTCTTCTATTCTTTACTTTATCATCGACTACCTAAAATACAATTAAAAGACCATAAAATCCGAGAAAAAATAAATGTGTTTGTGTGGACATGCATGTTGAATTAACCCCAAAGCAGCAACTTAAAAACGTTTCTAGGTCCTGAGAGGAGGCTTGCTTTGTAATCGATGGAAATCCCAGATACTTTAAATATTCAACGGCTTTCCTGAGAGCTTTCATCATGACGTCTCTGTGCCACTGTTAGTCTTAAGTACATCTACAACGTTTACTTATTTATCTGAGCATCAGTCCATTTGCTCCCTTAGCTTTATAAAGCTCCTGTTTCTACACTGTGTTTCACGGAGACCACACACCTGATTTATTTATTCATGCATCAGAGGTCCATGCTCAGGCTTCCCTTGAAGCACCTGTCCTTCCGACTACACAACAACACACACAGCCCAAAACCCACCCTTGTTTTTAGCTGGTTGTAATGCCAAGTCTGTGGTTTAAAATATTGACGACTGGCATTTCTGTTTGCCTCTCTGCCTGTGCACAGATGCCATGTATGGGAGGAGATAGCGGAGGAAAAAAGCTCCAATCAGCAAGCGCAAATAAATGACATCGGTTACCTGTCAGAGAAGGAAAATGGCTTATGTGTCCTTATACTGTTGTTCAGATGATTTATGGGCAGATATGTCATTTCTTCTACACTCTTTTTTGGCATGTATGTACCATTACTGTGTGGATCATTGGTTCACAACCTTTGTTTGGTCACAAACACCACAGCCCTGCAAGATGAGCTCATCAACACCACACGTCATGTTCCCAAATGTGTTTTTTGAACTGATATTAAACTGGTTATTCAACAATATTCACTGTACTAAAGACGGATATTATTACAATAATTTGTTCATACAAGACACAGTGCTCTTGGAATTGTCCATGTTTAGGCTTTGTCTCTATTTTTCTTTTTTAAGTAGAAAAACAGAAGATACTACCACCACTTAAACTGGCAGAGGCTTGTCATTTCAACCTTTTATCCATTACTTTAAGCAATCTATTCTGATTTCTCTCCTCGCTTGCTAATTTTTCAGGCACTCTCAATCAATTACAAAATGTGCCTACCAGCACCTCTAAAGCTCCCCAATTAAAATGTTATATTTCGTTTGTTCAACATAAACCAAAGAAAATAAAAGTGACAGTTTGCAGTTTTTCGTGGCCAAACTATTTCTTGGCTGGGACCAGTAACTTCCTGGAGTCTCCTCTGGTTGCCTGGAAACCTTGGCCAATAAGTAATCTGACACATTTTTAACATGTCATAAATCATGTTTTATTTTAAGTTTTATTTGTTAATTATTTATTTGTTCTATTATTGTTGTTACTATTGTTCTATTTTTTGGGGGGGATTTGGGTCTTTTAAAACAAATGTTAACTCACCTGTGATGCCCTAGTGGGTGTATCCTCTATTCATTTTAATATGTCAGTGATTCAATTAGCATATTATGACTATTTATCCTCTTGACTGTTGCAAATTCTTAAAGAATTAGAAAATTAATATATTTATTAATTTTAAAAAACTAGAAATTAGCTATATTATACTGCACAACACATGACAAACAGCAATGGTTAGAGTCAATACTAAAACCCTTAAATAAAGCATCTACTAAAATATTTAATATATCCCATAAATATTTCATGGCATAAAAATGATGTGCGTCTTTGCACTTGTCAGTTCTGCAATGCTCTCTATATTGCTGTTGATTATTCTTCATTTTTTATCTCACTGGACTGCACCATCTCCTCCTTTATCTTATCTCTGAGCTCTGCAAATAAGCCTGAGAGCTGAAGCTTTACTGCATGCAGATCCCCTGCTGCCATCCACATATATCAGAGGTAGAATATGCTCTGTAGAGCTCAAGGCTGCAGAGACAGCTCTGCAATACTGTAGATGGTTACTGACCACGACTGTTACTGACCAGCTGAATGGGATGCAAAACCTCCTGATATAGAGGAGGAAAATAAAACAAGACAAAATACTGCAGCTTCCCTCCAGCATTTGCTGTAGGTTCAGTGGTTTATTGTGATATAAGGTTTGCATATTTTGCTCCCAGTATTATTCAATTACCTTCCTTTTCTTCTACCTCTTGACTTTTTGTATGTAGAAACAAAAAGGTAGTTCCAACATTTAACTCAAGCATTGTAGTTATTGTCTATACTTAAAACTCCAAAAGTCAGTGATTTTTACAGTTTTCTTTTCCTTTACAATAACGATCAGAGGTTTGTGGAAAGCTTTAAACAGTACTCACATGTTGATAAATAAAAGCCTTAATGGAGCTTTTAATTGGCATTATAGCCATCAATACTCGGCCGTACGTCATACGTACAATAACCTTGTGTACTCACACTCCATAACAGCTTTGATTGGGTATTATTTCTATATTACACAGGTTCAGACAGTCAGCACTATGGTGTTTTACAACACGCAGCAGTGAGTCAGAAGATGTGGTAATAACCTCAACAACACCTCTGTGTTTGCCCGACACAAAATCAATGACTGCTGCTGTGTTTCTAGAAATCGGGGCAGGCTGCTTGCCCCAGTCCGACCTTACAGCTCTGTCCAGGTGGTGTTTCTGCGTGTGTGTTACCCAACAGGCAAACAGGTCTATGGTTGCCATGGTAACAGGATGTAACATCAATGCTTGCTGACCCTGACCTTTGACCTCTCTGTGTGCAGTTTGACTCTACACTGAGGGCATGAATTCAGCCGTTTTATACTTAATTTCTTCACCGCCATTGACAAATTCATCCATTCATTGTTATCCATTTTTATTCCAACATAGGAACACTAATGTTTTAGAGTACTGTACTAACTCTTCCTGGCCAAAGCGGTGTACAACTGGCAAGTATTGCAATATCAACATACAACTCATGTGTGAAACAGGATCGATTCATTCAATCCATCCAGCTTATTACGTTATCCGTTTTTTTTTTTTCTTCTAATTTACAAACATTTAGATCTCAAACTAAGCTGTTGTCATTGACTCCTAGTCTGAAAAATTAGAGATAAGATATTAGAGTGATTGAAAAGAAAGTAGCTGATCAATGTCAAATACACAAGCATTAGCAAACTGAGCCCTAATCTGATCTGTGTTTCAATTAAAAGCTAATTTGCAACCATCAAAAGGACTTTTTACACTTCAGACTCAATCAACCTAAAATATATTTTGATTAAGAGTAGAATGACAGTATTTCACTTAGTTTGGGGAGTTATCTACCCCAGAAATCTGGGGTACTTAACTACATTAAGTTAAAAGATGGAAGGTGATTGAGGGGAAATTACTGATTAAGATCTTTGACGTATCATGCCTGCTTCTGTACAGCTCAGTCCAGCATCAATACTCTGAGAAAAGTGGTCCCCTGGCCTTGATTAAAACAATATTTAATACAACTTTACCATTAAATGACAGCTAAGTTGATGATTTCTTTTGTTCAGTTTGTGCAACAGACGTCTTGTGCTGTTGATTTTCTTGGTATTAATGCTCTGTTTTGTCGTATCCAGCAGTGTTTTCTCTCTGCTCTTGCTAAATAAATAGACAAGACAAACCATCACCTCTTACACACACACACACACACACACACACACACACACACACACACACACACACACAGTCTGTTAAGAATCCATGTCACTTGGACACAACTAAACACACTCTTAATGCTAATACTTGGCAGACTAGATAAACAAGACTAGCAGAGCAAAAAAATAGCAATGAGACATAGTTTCCTACATTTTTGAACAATTATACTGCAGTCGCCCAAACAGGGTGTGTCCTAGTAGTTGATGTTGATGTTGTAAATGTCAGAATAACTGCCCCAGAAACAAATATAATTTGTGTCGTGTAATCTACTTGTAATGCCACTACAGTGTGGCTTGTTTTGTAAGGGGAAAAAAGTTGAAGGACGAAACGTTTTCACTTCAGGTAAACTTTTACTTCTCCAACTGAACCTCAAAGTTATCAAGTCCACCAAGAAATCACCAATGCTGGCAGGATAAAAGCTGGCCATTGTCCTTTCAGCAGCAGCCAGATTCTCTTCAATTATAGATGACTCAGCTCTCCTCCATTCTCCTGATCCCTCATTCTTCTTTCTCTCAGCCCCGGCCATTACTGCCCCTCCAAACACCTTCAGCGCCAGCGTTTCTTTCTGCCTACCATATCCATTTGTCATGCATGAAATCTTTTAATGGAGTTAACCAATGGGAGAATAATGGAGTGGCCAGATGGGAATATATCTAATCCCTTGTGATTCAGTATATGTTTAAAATAGAAACAAAGCCACTAAGTTCATTGGGGTATTACCACTCTGCTCTGTTGTAATGGCCTGGGGGTTACAGACACCATCATGTCCCTTTAAGGTCCTGAACCTGAAACTGTTGACCATTAACCCTATTAAGGTTAAGGCCATGGCTAGACCTTTTCACGTTTCAAAATATTATATTTATTCTAAAGTCTGATCAACAAACCTTTCAGAATTTTATAGAATAATATTAGTGGTTTTTGAATCCTTACCAACAGTGGCAGTTCACTGGTGTCTGCACACAGTGGACAATTTGCTTGTTATAATGGTCACACTATTATAAAAAAAAAATCCTATTTTTATTACTCCTCATTACCCCTAATCTTCTTAATCTCTCTTTAAATTGGAATGAAAATATCCTCCATGCAGATTGTTTTGGTTTATATCCATGCCATTTGAGAATTTTTCCACCACTCCAGTATAACAGCGGTAAACAAACATTAATTGTAGTGCTCAAAGCATCTCAAATATCAATTTAAGAAACTTAACAGTAATGTATTTCCAGAAACAATGTCCTGATTACTTAGGATAATCCACAACCCCCCTGTGGGCAGTTTTCAACACTTTCTTTTCCTTTCCAAAATAGTTCCCACTAAATGTGTTTGCAGTGAGGTCTGCAGTAAAAGGTTTTTTTTAGATCAGCAAATGGAAAAGCTTTCATGGGGTGATTTATTGTTATACTATACAACTACTAATAAATAAGCATAGCAAATGTATGTATTACTATGTAAATGTTCCCTTATTAACTTATTTTGGCTAATTAGGGCTTTTGTCAGATCTCGATGATAACTTATAGCTTTGGTTATTTTGAGTATATGGAGTTTCCATTTTCTACTTGGGGAATGCTCTAATCAGACAAAATAACAAAAAAAAACTTTAAGAAAGTAGAGTTTTACCTCTGGAGCTGCAATGTTGAGCGCAGGGTTGGCTAATTCAAACCTCTCCTGAGATTTCTCTCTAGCCAGACGGGCCGTCTCCTTCACCTCCTTAAACTGCTCTGCAAACTGCAGGTGGAGAGAGAAGACAGAAGTTATACTGTCAGCCAAGATAACCTGGAAACTCAAACAACATACAGTACCTACAGCATCCTTAAATCTTCTTGTGGTACTTGTACATGATAATGTAAGTTCATTTAGAAAAATAAATTTGACTTCTTGGCTGTATCACTTATGTATCATGCAGCTTCATTCTGGAGTAACACAAATATTTGTTCCATTTATTGTTGAGGTGCTGTGACCTCGGACCCCTTTCTGTTCTTCATCTGTAATTTCATTATAGTAATTTAAGCATAGTTTACACTCACTCTTGAAGTGAAGAAACATCTGTGTGTGACAGATGTTCTGTTTTCTCACAGTAAAATCCAAATCTTGCAGATAAATACAATAATAATAATTATTGTGGGAGGAAGTGTATGACAACCTGCATCATGGTTAGGAAAAGATACTGGAGACGTTTTGTGTCTATGTGTAAATTAAATCCAGCTGCATCAGACACTGACAGTATAAAAGATATGTTAATATGAATTGAAAATGGGGGAACATCATCACATCACTGTACTCTCCTACTACATAGTTCCTCTTTTTCACCCTCACCCTCTCTGTGTAATATCTAATAAATGAAAAACTCTTAAGTATTTAAGTATTTTGTTTGAATGCTGCCGAGGTGTGTGTGAGCTGTGTTTACCTGCTGCAGCTGCTGCTCCGTGGAGAAGCCCAGGCCATAGACGGTGTTGGCCCTGCTGTCTGCCCACTGGCCAAACTTCTGGGAGGTTTTGGTGAAGGTCATGTTGGGGGTGATGGTGCTGTTGATGATGGCCTGACATGACAGACAATAAAACAAGTAATAAATAACATGAACAACAAAAGTTTTTAAGGTGATTCCAGTGGGAAAAGTGGGACGTTGTTGTGATAAAAAAAAAAAAGATCCTGCAAAGAAATACAGGATATATACATAAAAGCACAGCAAGAACAGAGAGTAAAAATAAACATGTTGTATTATCAATATGCACACTGGAGGGTGTTCAGCCACAATCTATAGAGGGTCAACCCTAACATAAATCTGACATACAGATAGAAGAGAAATTATTGTTATATTGTTACATTTCTTTTTATGATTTATACTTAATCTTTGCTACAAAAATAAAGTAATTTCTTCACTGGAACACATTTATTATTCATATTTATCATTTTTGTTTTAATATTATTTTAAAAAAAATTAAATCACATTTTTGATATTTTCTTCAACTGTATTTGTTTTCACTTCATTCATTTCTTCAGTATTTGAATTTTTAAGTAAATCTACAACTACATTAGCTGTGATGAAGGTGCATTAACTGCTGGGGTGCTGCAGTTCCATGTTAATCATATGCATTAATCAAGCTACGTCACATGCTTAAAATACCTTCAAAATGTCATTTTCAGAGACAGAGTATTCACAATATTCAGAACCAACAAGAACATTAATAATTTATGTCACCTTTAAATGCCAAATTTATTTCAGCTCATTGTTATTTTTCCTTTTCATGTACTTGAAAATATGCTGATTTTCATCTGATTATCAAGAGGCCAATTATTCACTGTGCAGCAGCTGATTACAGTAAACAGGCTGGTGTTTGCTTTCAGTTTTATGGCTTTCTTTAGGATCATTAGCAACAATAAATAACACGGCAACATTAATTCCACAATTCACATTTAGATAATGTAGTCGTCCGAATCTGCAGTTGTATCCTTTACAGTTAAAAACATTATAGAGGTCTACTGGAGAACAATGTGTGCAAAAAAAGACATCAACAGCCAGGCCAGAATAAGAACTAAGTGAAAAAGCTTGTTGTGGTGTGCGTTGATCTGTTCAGAAATACTCTCTAGCGAACAGTCTGATGAGGTGGATTTGTTGCCAAATGTAGATTTCTTTGGTCTCTTCTCCAAAAGCCTCAAGTCTCAGGGAGCTAAATTGGCACAACTGGGTGATAACTACAAAGAGTTTTCATTTAGGTGCTGCTAGAAGATATGCTGTCAGTGCTGGGACTCCCGGATGTGTTACTGTTCTTGTGGATGCGGTATTACCGATGACGGTGTGTTATAAAGATTCTTGGACTAATGCATCCACACCTATAACAGCCACAACCAAATGGAAAACAGATTTATTTACATTTATCTGAAGAATCTGCAGGATAGGGTGCACAGAGGGAGCTAATGGAGGAGGATTTGATACAGAAGAGTCCCTACACTAATGTACTAATACTAATATAATACCATATGATAAAAAAAACTCAATGCTGCATGCAGCAAGCTGCAGAATGTTACTACAGATGGAACAGGCTCAACAAAAGCTTGATTCGAGTTTTCATGAAGTCCCTTGTGCTGGCTTTATTTGACAGAAATACTATAATCAATTTTAAACACAAACCATTTAAGAATTAAACAATGCTGAAAAAGACTTAAAAAAAATGGGTGGTTTAAAGGATGATTTATTGGTACTTAACATTTCTCGTCTTAAAAGAGTAAGCAGAATGACTTGCCTTTTTGTGTGTCTTGACCTGAAAACCAAATATCAATATGTGTGATGTGAACATATGAAGTAGCATTTATACATATGTTTCTGTGCAGTCATGTCTGTGGTGGGCTCCCACCTTTGTCCCGCCAACACTGATGATGCGGTAGACACTACGGCTGGCATCGTAGAAGAAGGACACAGTGACGGCGTGTTTGCTGGCCGGCAGCCAGTTGCGCTTAGTGGCCGGGTCGATCTGGAAGACATGAGCTCTGGCGCTGAAGATGGGCTGCTCCCTTAAAAACACACAACAGAACTTAATGTTACAGGTGATTTAGTGTCACGTTCATTTACAAAAAACGTCTCAAAAACAACTTCATTTATGCTTTATAGTGAAGAAAAAAAATAACTGAACTTTGAGGAAACAGGTTTTAATAAATAAAAGACTGACACTAATAGAACAATTGAAAACCTAATATGACTGTAGGAATTATGAAAATACCTTTTGGAGAGCATCTCATTTGGTGAAATGTTGTGCTATTAATCATTTTGTAACAGCACGTGTCACTTTTTTGAGGGAGGTGAATGAATCTCTCTTCTGCCTGAAATTTGTCACTCAGCTCTGTCACAAACAGTGAGGTGAGCCTGAGGTCAAGTGTTACACGCCTGAATTTTAAGAAGCATAAATCTGCCTGCATGTGACAGTCGTCGCTGAGCCAGTTTCTCTGCGGAGAAACTCACCTCAGGGGCTCCGAATATAAAGATGAGCGAGCAGACTGTCATCCCAAGTCAAATGCAAACTGTATCCATCATTATTATACGCTGATCTGAAAGTTAGTTAAAAACTGCAAAATAACTTTACCATTACATTTTTGAAATGTATTTTTCAATGCTCTGAGAACCACAACTTCCATTCCATTTTATTGAGGTGGTGGGAGAAGTATCAGCAACAGATATCTAAAAACCAAGACAAATAAAACCAAACTTTAGGCAGAAAAACTGCTTTTGCGCGTGCCGTTATACTATTTGTAGTGTGTTGTGAGTCACACACTACACCAAGCCCAATGTTTTGTCGTCAATATTCTCCTATAACGTTTGCTTTATTCATTTTATTGACAGCATGTTTATAAATATACTACCTAGTATAGGTATATTTTTGGATGGTATAAGTTTTCAGAAAAAGCAATACATTTCAGTTAATAAACTTTCATGTGCTGCTTTATGAAATAATTAAGGCAACAATGATAAAAAAAAAATACATTCACAGTTATCCTTATGAGCTATGCAATACTTGGAAAATATCACACACAGAAAACCCCTTTTTTAGTACACCGATCAAAGCCAAAGGGCTAAAACATATATACACATCACTAAAATGAATGGAATATTATTATCATCTTGTTCATCTGTTTGAGTGCAAATCATTGACTTTTTTGGCACTTTGAAGGCCCCATTAACGATAGATAAAACTATAGATAGGGCAAAAATAGACAAATAGACAAAAATAACCAATTTCCGAATGCAATTGCGTTTTTTTAGGAACCTTGGGGTCACTGATGTTCTGGTGTAATGAGGCTATTGGTTCAAATGAAGCTGAAGATTTGCTAACCGCTAGCAGTCCAATTAGCCATCCTGCTCTCTTTGAAGAACCATGCTGTGGGGCCTCTAACCGTGGATAGAGGCTCACAGGCAATGAGGCACTATGCGGTGAATTCATGCAACATTACACAGCTAATAGAGTTTGCATAATGCCAATGTATGCAATGAGCCGTTCCCATTGCAAGTCAATTATATACCGACATTAATGAGGATAATGTGTGCAGGGAGGAGGCTCTGTTCTTTGTCTAAGCAAGAGAAATAACCATGTATATAGGTCAGCACTGTCTATATGAAGCATTGTTCCCACTGGGTTTGGTTGGAATTACTGTATATTTGCATACAAACAATAGTTGATATTGTTTCAAAACAGATTACTGAAGCTACAATTGACAATAGACAATAGCAGCACAGCCAAGGAAGCAGATTTAGGTGTCAGTCAGGTCCAGATGGCAGCAGCTAAAATACAATAAATACAAATATGGGTCTAAGTTGACTGAACAACACAGAGTCACTGGACAAAAAATACCAATGTAGTTTGTGATACACAGCAGTTTTGTTTCAATTCAAGTATTCTGATAACTCCCCTTCCAGTTTCTCACAGGAGTTACAGACTCCTGTTTGGTTGCTGCCACATAAATAGGATTCCTATGCTAGTTAGTCAAAGATTGAAAGCTGAAGACTAAAAGGTTTGATTTTTGTTTCAAGTTCAATCAGAGCACACTAGTATTACTTTAATTAAAAAAGGTAAAACAATGATTTTTTTAAATGAATCTTAATGGATAAAGATTTTGGGTGCACATCATTTATAAAGTAAATAGGACAACAAACTCTGGTCAAAGTAAAAGACAATGTGTGTTTTTTTCGTTTATTCATAATCGTTGAGTTAATGACATCATGGGAATACAAGGCTCGTACCTAACTAGCTTAGCTTATTATGTCTTTGACAAACTGCATTTAGCCTGGTCTACTTCACTGGACAACAGACTAATTAGATTACTGCAGCCAACAGCAGTTTTGTTTCATGTTGCTTAGAAAGTTGCTTTCAGCCTTGTGAGCTCTTTTTATGGGCCTTTTCCACAGCAGATATTTTGACGCAATTAGCAGGAAAGGTAGCCTGGAAGAGACCCAAATCCAAAAGATTAAGGGTCTGGCTATGAGTAATGAAAATGGCCCAACTCGAGGGGCAGCACCAAGCATGCATTTGAAAATATCACTGCACGCAACTGGATAACACTACAACCAATGTTTACTGACTGATTCCGGACTTTTTAGCTCGCCTCTGGCCCGCCTATATCAGATACACCGATGCGATTGGTGCAGCTCGGCTCCAAGGGCATAGGTAATGAACATCATTACTCATTGTCAGAGTGACTCGCTGAGCAAATTCAAATTGTGCGCTCGCGAGAACTCTGGATTTCCAGGGTACAGGAAAGGTGCAATCAATAACATTAATAGTGTCCCACTACTGGGTATGCTGGCTCTCTGTCATGACTAACTAGGACACCTCAATGGAATGAAGCCAATAATGGTTTCATTTACACCTGTGTTTCTCCCTCTACAACAAGCCAAAATGTCTACCACCAATAAAAACTACCACAGCCATAAACAGGGAGGTGTTCAGCGCTGCCTCTTACCAAACTTTTCTTTTAAATATCAAAAGGTGCTGCAATAAACATCCTGCTGTTGCAATACTGTTGTTGCTGTTATAGCAGCGAAACAATACAGTTATGTGTCCTGTTGGATTAAATCTTAGAACATTGCCAATGCCAATTTTTTACTGCACATTTAATTTGCAATACATGCTTCATGATAGCATTGATAAAGAGTTTGGACTGTAGTTGACATGTCACTGCTGGGTTTTGGGTTTTCTTCATGTACGTGTAGGTTTTCATGCCGGAAACACCCATCGCAAAATGTGAAAGGCTGTTGTAAAGTATTGTGTGCAATGTTTTTCAACCAGAAAACATGGAATATGTTGCCACTGCAGAACTGTTGTCAGGCACTTCTAAAAAATAACATGGCAGGAGATTAAAAAGTCACAGTCCATCATCACTTGGCCAGGAAAACACAGATTTTATTTGGTTTTTAACTCAACCACTTGAATTATTTCTAGCTCTAACCTCTGACCAATTATGCCCACAAGAAAGGTTGCCGTAACCTAAGAGTTCAATCTGCATCCTGACAAAAACAATAACCAAACACTGCTACAGACAGGGCATCTGCATATTATTCACCAGCTTGAGCATTTCAGTGTATAGACAGTAGAGTTATCATCTCTATCACCTTTAACAGCCACTGTGCTATCGCCCTTGAGCAAAGCCATTTTAGCAACAATTTATAAAGTGAAAAAATGTTTTGGGTAACAGGAAAAATTGCTGGTTCTTTCATAGTCTCTTTACCAATTTTAAGAAAGAAAAACAAGTTTCCATTATAGTGTAACACAGCTTTTCAGGTAGGAGAGTTTGATCAAAAGGTTTTTTGGTAAACTTAAACACTTATCTTACTTGCAAGAGGTAAAATCCGGCTTAAAATATCAGACACAAATCAAGCAAAGTAACAGCAAGAAAGTGCTTAATTATGCTCAATAAAACTAATGATCTGGCTGCGTAGCTGATAACCAGGACGTTAAAGTGCCCATATTATGAAAAAATCACTTTTTCTGGGATTTGGGGTGTTATTTTGTGTCTCTGGTGTTTCCACACACATACAAACTTTGAAAAAAATCCATCCATGCTGTTTAGAGTGAGATACAGTTTCTGAATGTGTCCTGCCTTCAGTCTCTGGGTGAGCTGTTCAAAATCGGCACGGCTTGTGACGTCACAAGCCGAAACGAACTGGCTAACCGCAACCATTAGCTCGTAGCATTAGCGTTAGCATGCTAACGCTAATGCTAACGCTAGCATGCTAACGCTAATGCTAACGCTAGCATGCTACCTCCTTCTCAATAGCAAAGCACTGCTACAACACACACAAGTTCACCATAATCTACAAAAGAACTACTTCCATGTGCGCCCTCATTTAGAAGTCTCCCAGCTAATCCTGCCTTGTAACTGACCAAAGTTGTAGAAACAGCCTTTCTTTTACTGTCTATGGAGCTAGCTAGCTGACATGATCTGCATCTGAGCTACTGGGCATGTGCAGTGCAATCAAAGATAGTACAGAAGAAGAAGAAGAAAAGAGGTCTCACTCTGTAGCTAAAACAGATACCAGCTGAAAAGAGGAGCTGCAGCAGTGAGAGAGAGCACTGCAGTACAACAAAAATATGGTGTTTTTTGAAAATTAAACCATGTAAACCTATTCTGGTACAACCTTAAAATACAATTCTGAACCTGAAAATGAGCATAATATGGCTGCTTTAAAGGAACACGCCGACTTATTGGGACTTTAGCTTATTCACCGTATCCCCCAGATTTAGATAAGTCCATACATACCCTTCTTATCTCCGTGCGTGTTGTAACTCTGTCTGACGCACCCACCGCTAGCCTAGCTTAGCACAGATCCTGAAGGTAAGCGGCTCCATCTAGCCTACTGCTCCCAATAAGTGACAAAATAACGCCAACATTTTCCTATTTACATGTTGTGATTTGTATAGTCACAGTGTGTACAAATAAAAAAGGTCACATGAGACACAGCCATCTTCTAACCATAAACATACTGGGAACTATATTCTCAGAAGGCGAAGCATTGCTGCTTCTGCACTTGGGCAAAGTGATTTGCTCGCAGCACCTGAGAAGCCCCGGTGAGGAGCAGAGAGTTCGCTCAGTTGATTGTCACAGAATAAGCCTGGCTGAACACACTTATCACGGACGGCAACTAGCAAGGTGCAGGGCGAGCTAGCTACTGGCAGGATAGAGACAGGGTAGGTGAATTTAACAAATGTCTGAGTTGAAAACGCATCTTGTTGTCACGTAAGGGCCCTGTTCATGTTGCACAGACATCTAGATTGCATTTTGTGTCTGTTAAGGGGCACAAAAGTACTCTAAAACCTGCCCCGACAACTGCCGTTTTAGCTCAGTGGAAGCTCGTAGACGTAGCTGCAGCTACTCCGTGTTGACTGCACCGATTTGGCTCGTTTTTTTTTATTATTATTATTTCTATCGACTGTACTCGCATATTTATAGCGATCAAGATTAAGAATTCTCCTTTAATGACAAACAATGACTGACTGCTCATCAGCTCCCATGCTGTCACAGCGGATCACACAGAAATGAACAAGGCATTCATTTGGCTCGTCTTAATGTTGCTAATCAGCTCAGACAGGATGCATCCTGTCGAGGTTTGATGAAATGAGCAGATTAAAACTGGATAAAATTTTCCTCCCGAGGTGAGGGTGAGCAAACACTGCACAGCCACTTGACAGCCACAGAAGCTGTATAACCTAACGCAGAGCAGTAGAGAGGAGTGTAGTCTGATGTGGTACTGTACACGGACCTGATCCAATTACCATGAACCTGTTGTATACACTCAATGCCATGAACGTGTGTAGCCTTTTATCAAATCAGGTGTTGTGAAGGTAAAACCCTGCATGACAAAAAGAAGAGAGCTAAAATTAAAGAACCTTGAATCAGCCCAACATATTTAACCCCACAGGAAGACAAGTTACCACATTTAAGTCTGATAAAAGATCAAGATATGATCTGAATAGCTCCACTGGTTGTGCAATACCACAATGTAAAAATGCTCAATTACAATCAAACTTCTGCATATTTTAAAGTAGCCTACAGAAATTTTCACAGCAAAATATACTCAAGTAACCAAAAGGAAAACAAAAAAACTCATACAGCCATCATTTTATCATAACTGAACATTACCATGTACACAGAATGATAATGTTGGGGCTGGTTGAAGTGGAGCTACTTCATATACTGTTTGGTAGTCATCAATCTATTCCAGGTCAAATATACATTGGCCCATCCCCCCTCCGTCATACTGTACACACTGACTGCTGCACATCAGTGTGTGAGTGGAGGGAGAGCTATGTTCAGATTACAGCTCAGTAATTAAATGGGTCAAAAACATGTTTTTTGAGGTGTAAACTGTTTCAGGCACTGCGTCACATTTTTGTTTCCCCGGGATTGAGAATCAAAACTTCAATGTCTCTGTATGTCTCATAGTGTCTTACTTAAGCCTCTAAGATGAGGTCCTATGGGGAAGCTGATCAACTTTGAAGTTAAGCTATAAACATACAGAGGTTTAATATATTATGGAAAAACAAGGTACCACGACAAACTACTCAAATCTGCTGGAAAGGTGTCATTTAAAACGGTATTTAAAAGCTGTGTGTTTCCATTAAATTTCAGATATCCGTGTCCAAGATAATTGTACTATGAAAATTTCATATGCTATCTGTCCACTTAGAAACCACTCTGACCTCCTAATAAACAGATTAAAAAGTTTTTATTTTGAGATTATTTTTTTGGGGCATTTGATGCCTTTATTTTTATAGGACAGATGAAGACATGAAATGGGAGAGATAGGGGGAATGACATGCAGCAAATGGCCGCAGGTCAGAGTTGAACCCGCGGCCGCTGCGTCGAGGAGTAAACCTCTATATACAGTATGTGCGCCTACTCTACCAACTGAGCTAACCCGGCCACCAGATTAAAAGTTCTTTAAAGTATTTTGAGGGCAATAACAAGCCACAACTTTATAAAAATGTCTCTGTGTTTTGTTCTGTGGAGGAGCACTAATTACAAATATTACTTTTAGTCTATCTTTCAAGAGACATGTGGGAGGTTATTTCATAATTAGAAAAACTCACCCTCAACTAAAAGCCCATCACAACAAGTGCCTCAGCTGTTTTCAAACTGAATTCCTCCCTGCTTTCTCAGCGTAATGCACATCATATTATACGGGAATTAGAGCCAAGTAATGATTATTTCAATCATTTAATAATACATCAATTATTTTCTCCATTCAAAATCATTTGGTTTATAGATTGTCAGGGGAAAAAATGAAAAATGTTAGTCACATTGTCCCGGAGGTCAACAAACACTCCAAAACTAAAAGATATTCAGTTCATAACTTGACAGACAGAAGCAAAACAGAAAATCCTTCCAATTAAGAAGCTGGAACAAATTAATATTCAACATCAAATGAGATTAGTCGATTATCCAAATAATTTTCTCTCTAATTTCTACATTGTCTCTAGAGGGAATACCAGGCCAAAAAAGAGAATTGTCTTCATTTTTAGTGGCAATAGTGCTGGAGATGTGCTAAAACCAATGTGAGTTACATGAGAAGCCTTTGGGAGCTGGTTTTGTGAAACACTGGCAGAACAACCACTTTTTCAATGAAGAAGAACAACTAGTTCTCCTTGGGATTTAAAAAAAAAAAGAAAGACATACTCAGTAAAACCTGGGAGACACATAAGAGAAAGCTCTGCTGGGATCAGAGCCCAGGCAGGCAGGTCAGTGGGGGAAACAGAGGTTTGAGCTACACTTGAGGATACAGCCCTACCAGCAAAACAACTTGTCATGCCTCTCTGGGACATTTTATCTTCACTTCTTCTGCACGTCTTTATATTCATGCACCACACAAGTCTGCAGCGGACGCAGGGGGCCGTCACTGCTGCATCATCTGATGATTTTAATGTGGTGCCAACTGACGGATTTATAACTACACTTTCCCTCAAAAAGACTTCTGAGAGTTTGCCTTGAAAAGAACCTTCTTTGATATTATGCCATTGTCAGAGAATGGGAGAGTAAAAAAGACTGAGTCTGAGCTGATGGTTGAAGTTTCTTTAATCCACTAACCGTCCTCTACCTTCTCCTTAAAAGCACACAGCAATGACATCAGACAGAGGCTGAGGTACGCAGGCAGCCTTGAGGTCGTCATCTACATTCCACCCTCATGATAAGTTAACTGGCATTAAGCATCAGATGAATTTTGTGGTTACATACTGGATGAGAGATCTGATGAAATGTCAGACCGAGCCAAACAAACAGCCCTCTAAGAAAGGCTTCTACAGAGCGTGCAAGCTCTTTCTCAGATTCACATCCATACAGATCAAATAATTCCTCTCAGGGAAAAATTACAACTGTCTGCAGTAAAGGCCATAAACAGAGGGACTTCTATGATAGCTCCATCTGGACGACAGACGTACGGTACGAGGGCTGAGCTTTCTACAGGGAGCCATGAGAGAACAAGGCTTAATACACTTCCTCTGACCTACAAGGCTGCATTCACTGCATGCTCAGTTTCAAATTGCTACTCGGGCATCTCTGATAACAGTTCATTAGCTCCTTTGGAATATAAACCCAGATAGATCTAAACTGACGACAGGGATGTAGGAAAGACATTAGGGGTGGGAAAAAAATAATCGATTCTTAGATGCATCGCGAGTCTCTCTAGAATGATTCGATGCTCGATTCTGATAAGTTTTAAATGTGTTGATTTTTATTTAAAAGTTACTGTCTCCATACAAGTACAAATCAGAAAACAGAGTGACTGAAAGACTTTTTTTTTTTGTATATATATATATATATATATATATATATATATATATATATATATATATATATATATATATTGTTCATCTACTTTATCACATTACATCTGACCACCTCATGTTTCATGTTCTAAGAAGCCAATTATCCACCTTTAAACATGACTGAGCCTCTGACATGGAAGATTACTGGGAGAGAAGGTGACTTTCACCAGCATGTTTAAGGCTTAAGCATGGAATGACTACCAAACAAAAACCTCAGTAGACAAACATTTCAACAAATTTTGTCAAAACTTGTGTGTGACAAATACTGTATATGTCAAAATCTAAGCTTTGTCTAGCTGCTTTGTCTAGGAAGTGATTAGCAAACTGAGTAGCAAACTCAGATTTATATGTATATTTTTTTAAATCACGCATGGAAATGTACATAAAAAATGTTTGCATCGAGATGCATCGAAAATCGGTTTAGAATCAAATCGTTGGCCTCTGAATCGAATCGTGAGGTAGCAAGAGATTCCTACCCCTAAAAGACGTGCCAAGTTCAACTAAATCAAGACAACTAGTTTCAATCTACACATGGAGAGGACACAGATGTTTCATTTTATTCTTTTTACTGTTGTATCAATAGACCGATTTGTCGTATGCTGCCTTGAGCAGCTTTGTGGGCACACGATTTAGCCCAGAACCAATGTCCCAAACAAAACCCTAATCACTGAGCTACAGACACTGAGCGACACACACCATGGGTGTCTGAGTGCAGGATGGTGCCAAACACTAACAAATGGGATGGCACTTTGTGAAAACCGCGTTACCTGGACATAGAGATTTCTGTGGGCAGGAAAGTTTGAGGCTGTATGAAGTTCTTGTTTTTCTAATCCTCTCTCTCTGCTCTCCTCTTAACTTCAGGAGCCATTCACTGGCCTGAATCTCTGATCTGTGAAACAGACACTGCACTGTACTGTCTGGCCCTGCAGTCACACCCAACCAGTCGCTTCTGTAGTTGAGAAAATACTCCTCAAACTTCCAATAATGGAGCTCTATAAGCTTGGTAAGCTGTAAATAGCCTGGGGGGAGGGTGAAGCTGAAAAACTTGCTTGCCAAAAATCCTATTGGATGTCCTTAAAAGCTGAATGTTCACACTTGAAACAGAAAATCAGACATCCTGCAGGAGATCGGATGAGGGGGGAGATGGCAAGAGGTGAAGGGTCAAAGCGAGAGCAGTTCCATAGAAATGATCAGTAATGACAATTGTGTAGGAAGGTCTCACAATACTGTTGCTATTTAACCTGCTTTTTTCTTTCATTTTTAAATTAATCAAAGAGATTTTTGGGCTTTTAAATTTCTGTGATTTTTACTGCAATGTGTAACAGATTTATACCTTAAAGCATGTTTAGATGATGAGGAAACAAGAAATCACTGATTGTGATTGGCTGGCAATCACTTGCAATATTGTTGTTACACTAGAGATGTAACATTGTAAATATTGCTGACTGTCTTATGTTAAGATTATTGGATTTCATCTCTTTTTTCAGTCACCTCATAAAAAAGTGTATCATTCAGATTCAAATATCTGTCCATTTGAGAAGAGCAACTTTTATAGTTAGTTAGTTATATAGTTGATGATGTGAAATAAGAGCGTCCGCTGAGTGCTTTAGCAGAGCATCATTTTTCCCCATCTGTGCATTAAGACATCATAAAACTAAAACTCTGCTGTGGTTTTACAGCCTCTGGGGACTTCAGGTTCCGCATTGACAGAAAAAGGTTGTTGTTTACTTTTGTCAGTTTCTCTTTGTTCGTCTCAAAGCATTTCTCCTTTAAGGGTCTGCTTTCTCTGACCTCTGAGAGTAAGTCGCCTCGTGTCCACATTCCTGAGCCAGCGAAAGTGTCTGGTCCAGTCCGGCAAAACATGACACGCTACAACTAAATACCAAAATAGCACAGCGAGGGGAAACGCTAACTCATACTGACGCTTAACAAGTCACTTTATCTGCAGCACAAACCAGAGCCCAACATATATGCTGCCAAGGCTTTTTACACTGGAAAGCTTTGGAGAAAAACAAGGATTATGGTTGTCAGTTTTTCAGAAGATCTCAAACAACTCACCAAGCATCTTTTACACTAAATAGCCACAAGCCTTTAACTGGCAAATTACTTGGAAAAATGCCCGAAACATGAGCTCTGGTTGTGTTCAAAGACAGCATGGCACTTCACTTATCTGAAGGTCAGCTCCACTGACTGATAACTTACTGCTGTCTCACACTGTGAAGGTGACGCAAAGCTGGAGTGTTTTCTGTATTCAGGATATGAAGGTATGGGAGAGACACACAAAAAAAAGAGACATGACTCATCTCGACACTGCGAAGGCACGGTTATTACTTTCATGCCAATAAAACATGGTGAAATGAAGTGAACAGAAAGAGAGTGAGCCGAGATGAATGTTTATTCATGCAATTGCAATTGTCTCCAAAACAGCAATTAAGAAGCTCTTCTCCCCACAGAGCAGCTGGTTTCTCCTTGGCCAGTGGGAGGATGCAGACGCTGAACAGCTTTTGATGGTTTTATTGCTGCAGATTAACTAATTATGTTCCAGCTGAAAGTTTAGACGTCCTCTGGGCTGCAAAGGGAGGCTGCACGGTGATGTTAAGACAGATTTCAACAGTAAATGAGATGATTTGGACAGCACTATCATCCTCCAGTATCACTCTCTGTAATTATAGATAGACCATCATACTGTTACCTACCTTGCCACATACTGTATTTAAACAGCTGTAACAAGCTATACTGCAATTGTCTTATGTGTTTCAGAGGGAATAGTTCAATATTTTGAGTAATCCTATTCACTTCTTTTCTGAGAGTTAGATGAGAGGATTGATGCCACGATCTTCTCGTCTAACTTTTGGCAAGAAAGTGAAATGTCGAACTATAATTTTAGTTATTGTATCTTTTGTGTATCAAACTTAAAAGGTAGCTATAAAATAATAAATGCATTTTACGGCACACAATGGCTGTGGTTAGCTTGGAGTTGAGTCAATTGCGGTATTAGTATGTACTGTATGTACATCCAGAATGCAGTTCTCCCACACTACACATTGACTATTTTGCTGTGAATGGCTAAGGCCGATCCTACATCCAGGACAAATGCATCCATGGTCAAACCGCACACACCAGCCTATCCACTACGCTCTGCTACTGCTAGTCGACTTCCTCCTCCCTCACTATGAAGGGGCTAGGCTACTGCTCTTCTGGTGGAACACACTCCCCATTGACATCAGGACAACAGAAACTCTACACATCTTCCATCGCAGACTGAAGACTTTTTTTTCTGTTCAGAACGGACCTTTGCCCATAAATTAAGAAAGTAAATCTAAGTCAGTCATTCTCTTATTGTCTCTAAATAGTATAGAAAACTTTGTTCATCCCCATAGGGAAAATCAGATTTCAAGCAGCTCCAAGAAGCAAAAAATGTAGCACTTGAAACAGTTTAGCATATTTGCTTAAGTTGATGTACTCGCATGATTCTTGTAACTTTTGCGTTGTACCCACATGGTTGAATGCGTCAAACTAAATGAATGTAATGTGATGTGTCTCTTGAGGATTTCCATTTATACTTATAATCCACAGTTCGGAAAACTGTCTCTTCTCTGGAGTGGTTGTCAGTGGAAAGGTATAGTGCAGCCAGGGAGCACTGGCACACAGAGAGAACAAAAAAAAAACAGATTTATACTACAGCCAAGTGCAAGATCTCGCACTGAGGAAAGTCCAATATGGTTGCACTTTTTTCACTGTCCGTACAGCCCTGTAATGGATTAAATACAAACATTTAAAATCCAGATTCTAGTCTGAATCGTTTTTTTTGTTCTTTGTTTACTTTAATCCACTGTATGTCAGAGGGTAACATTGCATTTATTTATTTTACATCACTATAGTGTATATCTTTGATGGCTGTAGTTATTTTAAAAAACAGTTTTGCATGCAAAACATAGCAACAACGTATAAAATAGAATGCACTGGTAAAGAGTTTAAACCAGAGATCTTCAACAGGGGGTCTGGGCCCCCTCAGAGTTACTGCAGGGGAACCACCAAAATATTGTTAATTATTAAAAGTCTTTTCAAAAATTAAAATATCTTAACATGAATCTAAATATCAGCCTATTTGTGAAAAAACACAATGATGATAGGCTCACTAGCCTATAAGTAAGGAAATCATTAAGGTAGCCATACACAGATACAGTTAATCGTAAGGATTCACCGTGCCACATTCATTTTTAACATTAAAACATGATTTATAGAATCATGCCAACAAATATTTTAATAGCTTTGTATTTTATGCACTAAAAAGGTATGTATAAAGGTTTTAGGTTACCCACACGTTGTAGGCTCAGTTTATTATGCAACTTAATTGTATACAATATGTAGTACGGGGTTCCTGTTCCGTCTCTCTCTCAGTTAAGGGGTCCGTGGCCTAAAAAAGGTTGAAGACCCCTGGTTTAAACAAATCCAACAGCATATGGAGCAGTGGAGCAACTGACAGGGGGATGATACGATGAAAGAGACACCATACAACAACAGCAAGAGGAGGAGAGCGTGTAAACAACATCTGCACATCATGACAGGCTGACACCTCTACTGTGTGAATCAGATCTCCCAGTTAGCAGTATCCATAGATACTGAGGGGAGGATAAACATTATGGGGACGTGATGAAGATGCATTTTGTTCAGAGGTAGGTGAAGTAGGGATGGGCGGATTGACCCCCAGAATATCAATCGTACAGATCCTGATGTTGTATTCTTGGATATCAAACGGAGCCAAAGAGCATAAAAATATCTTTCTCAGTTTTATGATTTAATTTTCCATTCAAAGCTGCCGCACTGTATCGTTAGTTCTGTTATATCTTAACATTTGGAAAATGTCCTTGTTTTTTTAGCCAAATAACAAATCGATATTCAGACAAAGTCATGCATTATTAATAAATACTCCAGCCCAAGCTGGCATTTAAACAGCTTTTTGCTGATGGAAGGTACAGGCATCGATAACAGCTTCATCTGATGCTAAGTATCATTTGGGAGGAGATCAAAAACTAAACTTGAGTTAATCGCCCATCCCTGCCATGCAGAGCCACCACACAGAGACAACGTAGGTTTGTACCTCTCTCGGTGTAGCGGGAACATTTTACAGCTCACAGACAACTTCTCTGCAGCAGAACAAGAGGAAAGAGAATACAAGTTACACAGTGAAAATAATTACCTGTGGAGCTTATCAGGCATTATTTAGTGATACCCCAGTGAAGTAGCTGCTGATACCAAATGCTAATCCAATAATGACATTTTTCTACACAGTGCAGCTACACCTCATACCTGTAGTGGACTGAGGTTGGAAACTGTAACTCAATTTAGATCGAACGTGCTTAGCAATTGAACAATCCATAAAGAGAACCAAACCTGGATCACAGCTATGTTTTGACCGATTTCATTAACAAAATAAACAAACTACACAAATATCGTAAGTAGCTCTTATAAATAATGGGTGGACAAGGCTGTCTCAGTCCAGAGGCTTCTCGGTCTGACCAAGAAATGCTGCTTTTTATGCACAAATTTGGAGGACACCTCCAGTGAATCATTCGCTGCCCAAAGCATCCCTTATTCAAAAGCACAGTGTTCAGTCAGTGCATCCGATGGTCTTTAATTCAGATATGACGTGGTCACTGTGTGGTTAACAGGTATTTGCGTTCATGTGGTCATCAGTTTCTGATATCAAATTTGAGTGGATGAATGGAAAACCTGCTGCAAGTTGTAAATGATAGAAGCCGTCAGCAGCCTGTCTGTTACAGAAAAATATTAGATCTCCATTAAATCAAGACTCTCTCCATCAAATTACATATTCTGTTAGTACAAAGACCTTAATGGGCCAACATGGTTAAGTACTTTAAGACATCACTCATTTTGTTTATGGACCTGAAGTGGCTGTTAATCAAGACCCTTCTCCTCCTGGTGCTCACTTCTTTTAAGAGGGTAGAGCACCTGCATGCTGTCTGTCAAGAATTGTGCAGGTTCCTGTCTGAGTGTGCATCATCGCCCTGCGACTACATCCAGAATATCCTCCAGAGGTCCTTCATGACTTTCATGTGATTGAACGTGGCGTCTAGTCACCACAGAGGGATAATGCAGAGTTGATGTCTAGTCCAAACTCTGACAGTAAAAGCATCAAACACAAGCCATCAGAGTTTGTGTCGAGGCTACTGTCAAAGGCTCAGCATTCCCACTGGATTACAGACGTTATACAGCCGACAGAGCCAGTCTGACTGAGATGTGCTGATACCACCCATCCCCATACATGTGGAATAAATATCTGGGTACAATAGATTGGGGCTGAAAGGTTAACATATTGATGTTTGAGTGACGTTTAGAGGTTGCTTAGAGACCCACTGACAGTTGTGTGCTCAGGCGCTTAAAAGCTGTGTGAAGTCAACTCACAGATAATTTGTCTTAAAGTACTTTAGCCTCTTTACCCAAACAGAGATATTTCCCAATAACCAGTAACACTGTCGCCAATTACTCATGTGTTGAAGTGGAACAATTAAACTCTAAATAAATGTTATATTTACCACTTTGTTGGTTATTTGAGTAAAACATCCAGGTGGTAAACTTGGAAATTTCACTTTACAAGTTGTTGAAGACCACCTGAACGCACCATTAGTTTCCATGTGTCTCATTTGAGGAGGAGACGTAGTTTCAGCCTGGTCTTAAAGGGCATTCGAAGGACACACCTTCATGTTTTTTTGAGGGATCCAGCAGCTGATTTGGGATGCAGCTGTTGTTTCAATTTAGGCAACAAACAGGTGAGCATCAACATTATCCTTCATCAGTGCAGTTTTACAGGTCTGAAGAATTTGGAAATCCCAATTACAGCACTTTAATTTTTGAACACCTCCATACAGAGTTCAAGTTGTAAGTAATAGACCATAAGACTATGATAAAACAGCATTTTGCAAGCAATTTATGCATTAAAACCTGTCTCCGTTTGATAGCGAAGTGTACATTAATACATGTAGAACTGGCCTGCAATGTTTCTTTTCACTGTCACTCTAAAAAGGGAATACAGGCAAAACTGCAAAAGTGTATTAATAAGGGTCTTCCAATATATATATATATATATATATATATATATATATATATATATATATATATATATATATATATATATATATAATATTTAAACCCCATTAAAAATAACAGAGTACTGTGAGGGTGCTCTAATACTGTTCTCATGCAGTCATTTGAGCATCTCAACTAATGTGTCACTAAACCAGTTAGAGGAGGCTGACAGCATTGACTCTGGTAATGTGAGGAGGGTTCAGGTGTGTCTGAACCAAGCTGAAGGCCTGCATGTATAATTCAACACACAAACTCTACACACACACCTAGCTACTGAGACTGAGCACAGCTTGACACCACGAGCTTCCCAAAGCAACCCCATCCAGGATCCCCTGCACAGCAATCGACCTGGAAGTTGTCCAGTTGAAGTGTGTGTGTGTGTGTGTGTGTGTGTGTGTGTGTGTGTGTGTGTGTGTAGCGGAATAGAGAACAGGAAATCACAGTAACTCTGTTAACTGCAGGATGCATGAGTAATCTGTCCGTTTTTATCATATGGCCATAAAAGAAATTGCCAACCTTTTAAACAAGTTGTCGGTGTATCACCCAGTATTGAAATTATAAAAACATGTAAATTTGACCTTTTTACGGTCACACGTGTCATTACGGTGTAAACGGACAATAGACTGGGTCGACCTCTACGGTTCACAAATAAATAATTCCTCTCTCGATAATGTCTATCAGAATGTAAACAAAGAAAATAACGCAGTGACACATTATGTCAATATCCAAACACAATCCTAGAAAATTCCCACAAGTCACCACAAAGTTCACTCTTAAAGCATTTCGCCATTTGAACAAATCATTTCCAAACAGCGCGACTGTGCAAACTGTACATTTCAGACACAAATGTCTAACTTACCCCATGCTCCGAGAATCTGGATGTTGTTTGGGGAACTGATTCCACTCACCACTCCACTTTCTGTCCTTTTCTCCTCGGTTTGCAAACTGATTCGCTTCTTCCCCAAAATCCTGGGGAAAAAAGACAAATCACTTCCGACTCCAGATTTCTCCCGTTACCCCTCCAACAGTACTCCTCTCTTCTCAAATCAGCTGTTGTACTCCAGCCTGTCTGCCTTCCTTTGTCCGCAGCTTTCCACGGCGAACAACCACGGATATATCGTCCCTGTGCGTAATTACGCACCGTGAATCGTTTGGCTCAGTTCTGCGGGCCAGACAGACGGAGGTATGTCGATAAAAGTCGGGCACCAGAGTGCTTTTGGCTCAAACCTCATCCAGGACTTGTGCTGTGCTCCCCTCCCGCCTCTGTGCCAAATCACACTGGGATCCCATTCAACTCTCTCGGTGGGACCGAGGAGCCTCTTAAGCGCCATCTGATGGCCATAATGCAAACTAAAAACCCGCCCCTCTTCCCTCCACCTCATCCCCACCTACGTGTCAGAATGTAAATTACTACATGTAGAAATGGTCTTAAAAGCCCTCAGTGCATATTTATGAGATGCAGCGTAAAAAAAAACTTGAAGCATCTGAAATTACTGGTGGAAGAACAGAAGCCAATTGGCTGTTACAAAAAAAGATTTAGCAAATAATCAGTCAGATGTACAATCATGCACCCCCTGACTGTGTTGATCTCGCGTTAATCTCCATATTAAGCTGTTCATAAAGAGCTATATGGTAATCCTATCAAATCCCTACATGAATATTATGCATTGGCATAATGATTTCTTTCATTAGGCAGTGGAGCACATGACATGGCCTTGTTCATCTCTCTGAAAATCACAATATGAAAGATAGCAAAGATATTTCTTTAAACATAACTGAAAACCTGCACAAATATGACCCTTTAAATATCACACAGAACATCTAACCAAATCAAAAAACAGAAAAATATGCTCACAACAAGTGATATATATTGAAGGTGCTCATGAGAATATAATATGATTGTTGAGTATAGAGTTTATAAAATGCTTTGCATATTAATGCATAAGATCAACAAACTGGTTTTAAATTGCCTTTTCTCATTTCACTGATCAAATGTATAAGGTTTATTAAAACAAAATCTCATTTGATGCACATGTTTTTTTTAGTTCTTTATAAATTTGACTTGATCTGACAAACATCAAATACAAATTAACACACATGCACATATGCAATTATGAACATTTTAGATATTGTATGGAAGATAGCCATTTACCCCAGAAATAAAATATAGAATAAAGTGCAATTTTTTAAATGTAAAACTTTTATGGACTAATTGGCAAAAAAAGACAAGAAACTTGGCAGACATTTCACCCATTTACTTTTTCATATTATGGTTTCAAAACTTTCTTCATAAAACTGTTGAAAATCACACAACTTAGTTTGAAGTCAACTCTGTTTCAAAATAAACCACTTATTTGCATGAATACAGGGTGAAAATGGGAGAGTGAAGCATTAAATTTAGCGGAAGAGTGATGGGAGCAGCTCCTGTGCATTAATTGTGCTGCTCAGTGGCCTGTTACAGTGATGCAGCTGACTGCTGCTTTGTGCTGCAGGGAACATCAGATGTCCGCCTTACATGCAAACAACCCTCATGCTCATTTAAAGAGATACTTCTCAGCTGGTCCGAGGCAGTTTGCAGCACAGCTGGACGGTCTGGGCAGGATGGAGCTGAACCTCCAGCCCTCTGCCTTTAACACAAAGAGTATTAATCACCTTTGGCAGCCCCAGTGTGCACACACAGATGGGTCTTCTTGGAGAAGATTTTTCTCCTTTTCCAAGTCAAGCAGTGACTGAATCAAACTCATAGTGTCTTCTTCACGCTCACTGTGGCAGACCTATTTGTGGCAAACAAAGCATCTGCACCAGAAATAAAGTCTAGACAGAGAATCAAATCATAAATGATTAACTTTTTTAAAGGAGCTGTTTTACAAAAGAATTAATCTCATTGGCTGGACTTTAATTTTAAAAAGGTAAAAAAGCTTGTGAGTGCAATCCTTTTGAATGTCAGACCAACGCATACAAATCAACTTCATAAAAATCAGAAGGTCCTTTAAGTCTAATTATTTCATGTCAGTCAGAGGAACAAGTCAGTGTGGTCAGCAGGAAAGCACAGGCTGCCAGTAAAGACTGATTAAGGCAGCCACCAGTTGCTGAATAAAAATCACTTACATGTTTGGGCTTTTACAAGGTAAAATTAGGGTCATAGTAAAAAAAGGAATACTCACACTGAAATGATGTTCGGATTAGAAATAAATATTATTTGTATATCTGTGATTGATCAGTGGTCATTTATCAAGTGGGAAAATAGACCATAACATGAACAACCTGACACCTGATTCCTCTGTCTCATGGAGAAAGTAGGTTTTTATTGATCTGAAACTCTGTCTTACTTCATCATCAAGATCTGAGTGGTGAGACTGTCAGACAGGAAATATCTATCAAATGACTGAGAGGTTTAGTTATACACATGGGTCTCTTTGGATAAACGGAAAAGAAGAATTGCTTTTCCTCCCACATGTTCCTATATTTTCTGTATCACAAATAATAACAATTAATTTTGTCCACTGACCAAAAGACACCAGCCAAAGGCCAGGAGCAGATAGAACAGGTGCATGCAGCACTGAAGGGCAGGAAAAGCTGAACCAGATCAGATCTAGAGAACTGTGGAGGTGTATATGTGACCCATTAGATTATATAACACTGTACAAGGCTGGATTACTAACTGCATGGGCAAAGCTGGCAAATGCCCTATCCCACTGAGTGAATGGTTTGTGTTCATTTGAATAATTGCACATTTGTTTGTGAATATGCACCACTAAATTACAATATTGAAATGAATAGGGGCCCACAGATCCTGTAATCTTGAGCCCCAAAAACTACTGTTAATTATAGATAGTGCTTACATGGTGCATATTCCTATATTCAGCTGATCAGCCTATGTATGTGTGGAATACATACACAACGCACAACAAGATGGTGGTGGGGTTTTTGGTAGGGGCCAATAGCTCATTTATGCCGCAAGGCTCCCAAGTGAAGGGTCAACTATAGATAAAAGATGTAGGGTGAGGAGGTATTGTACTTAACTTCCATTTTCTGCTACTTTATACTACTACATTTCAGAGGGACATTTTGTACTACATTTATTTAGTAACTTTATGTACTGGTTACTTTGTAGATTTAGATTAGTAATACAAAATATAATAAATGACATTCACAAGCAACCTGACAGTATACTGTATATATAGTTTAAAAAAAAAACAACCAACCTTTACCAACTGCAATATTAAAAAGTGATGTAATAATTATAATTCAATAATAATTATAATTCAATAAAATAATAAAACTTATTTTGAAATGGGCCCTTCTCCATAATGAGTAGGCTACATTTACTTTTTGATGCTAATCCTTTTGTATTTTTAAAGCACAAAGTAAAAGCACAAAGTAAAGTTTGAATGCAGGACTTTTACTTCTAACAGAGTATTTCTACACTTCGGTATTTGTGCTTTTACTTAAGTAAAATATCTGAATATTTCTTCCACCAGTGGACAAGACAGCCCTACAACCATAGATGTAGGCTATTAAGAGAACAGGCTACTACCAACTTTCAGTATGTGACCGTATTAAAATACTAACCTCGGTTAAACGTATGGGGGGGAAGCTCATTGGTTTATGATAAAGGTGGGGTCAGCCTATCAAAATATGTGACCAAAATTTTTAATTTCTCCAGGGCCAAAAAAATACTTGTTTCATCGTTTTGATGACAACACCGACATTTGCATTTGACCAGCAGAGGGCAGCAACGCGCCTGCGCAACCTCAAGTCTGCCGTAAATTTGGAGAAGAAGACAGTGCTGTTACGTAACCATACGGCGACATGTAACACACGCACGAGGATGCTTTACTCTACGTTAAACTTGAGTATTTCAGTGATTATTTTGTAAAGTAAAGTACACAGAAATTGTCATCCAGCCTCAGAGAACGAGATAAATCAGAAATGGCTGACTTTTCGTCGCTGGGTCTCTCAGACTGGCTGGTTAAACAGTGTAAACAGCTGGGGATCAACAAACCCACTCCTGTCCAGGAAAACTGCATGCCGCCCATACTAGAAGGTAAGACAGCTTTTGTTAAATCACCCTGGCCAGCTACCTGTAATGTAACTATCAGAATGAGCAGTCGCGACAGGTAATGCAGATCTCTATTGAAACATTTATCAATTTAATGGTCAGTGATTATCAGGCACGGTAAACACCTGAAGGAAGACAAATACTCCAAATTAGCAATTGAATTTCCCCTTGGAGATGAATAAAGTATCTATCTATCTATCTATCTATCTATCGTGTTCTGCATGTAGCTATGATAAACGTGCCGATCAGCTCTTAGTTCAGTTAAATTACTATTTGAATTTATTATTATTTTTTAACTGGGAGGTACGATTCAGAAGTCAGGAATAAGGCCACTGTTTTCCCATTACTCTCAACCTCAAAATACACATTAGTATTAGTAGTCAACTGTAAAATGTTTTTCCACATCTGACTGTCGCCAAATTTGCCAGAAAAATATATGGATCAGAAAATGTTTAAAGTTATGATCGGATCCATGTCTGTGAGTTTGTAGATACGCAAAGATACAATACATGATCTGACATTTTCTCGTGGAGTTTGGGATGGTCATCAATGATGAGAAAAGTATTGTTACTAAATTAAAGTATTTCAAAATCATTTGAAGTCCCCACAAGGGTACTACTCACCAGAGTTTAGATCAGGTGAATGAAGGTGTTTTTCCTACCAGGTCGGGATTGTATGGGCTGTGCTAAGACCGGAAGTGGGAAGACAGCAGCGTTTGTGCTGCCGGTGGTGCAGAAACTGTCAGAGGACCCATATGGCATCTTCTGCTTGGTGCTCACTCCAACCAGGTCAGTGTTGTGTAGTGTCAGAGAGCAAACTGGAAGACCCTGCTACACTTTTATTGGGGGGGGGGATGGCTATTCTTCCTGTCAGATTGTGTCATTTCCAGATATTCCTAGAAATTAAATCTACTAGGGCTGTCCTCGACTAAAGAAATTCTTAGTCGACTAACACTTATATGATTTTGTCGATTAATCGATTAGTTGATGTAATCGACAGAGCTGTGCTCTTTGAGAGGTGATTAAGACTAGAAAAGCACAATATAAATGTAGTTAATGAACCATCTGTAAAACTGTGTTTCTCCACAATTAATCCTGCAAAAGCACCACTTTAAATCTTGTGTTTACCAGAAATGTGCTCATAAGTTTCTTGGAAATGAGTAATTAAGCATGAATAAGCATAAAAAATGACTCATCAACTAAAGAAATCTTAGTCGACTAAGACCAAAACGACCGATTAGTCGACTAATCGACTAAGAGGTGGCAGCCCTAAAATCTACATGTTTATGTGATCTGAAACATCAGTGTAAAGGACAGGTCAGTCTATCAAAATAAAAGCACAACGACTCTGACTGAACAATCTTAATATCCAAGTCCTTTGCATGTCAGATACACATATAAGCCTCAGATCCTAAATAATGTATACATCTGTGGAAAGAGTTTTATTCCAAAGCTACAAATTCAGGATAATGAGTTTCCTTTAAAGTTTATCAGCCAGGATTTAAACACAGATGGTTTTCATTTTAGCTCAGGACGACAACAGAATACAAAACATGTTTCAAATGAATCTTTGTTTCTATCACATCTATAATGCATGTGTTATTGATACTTAAGATTAATAGCACTGTAAGAAATATGTTCCCATATATCCAGCTCATGGTGTTGTATATGTGATGTCATGCAGGGAGCTCGCCTATCAGATTGCAGAGCAGTTTCGAGTCCTGGGGAAGCCGCTGGGTCTGAGAGACTGCATCATCGTCGGTGGAATGGGTATTTCCTTTATTCTGAGAGTCTGATGGGGTTTTAAAATCCCGGTGTTGCGTTGCTGCTGCAGAAACTTAATGAAACACGGCTGCCAGTTACTGTTGAATTCTGTCTGAGCCTCTCCTCTGTGCTGCTGATGTTGTCGCTGTTGTGTTACTTAACAGACATGGTGAGCCAAGCCCTGGAGCTGTCCAACCAGCCACATGTAGTCGTAGCGACGCCCGGGCGGCTGGCTGATCACATCCGCAGCTCTGACACCTTCAGCATGAGCAAGATCCAGTTTCTAGTGAGTTCAGGACAGACCACAAACTGAGACTTGGACAAGGTTTCAACGGTTTGTGACATCGTCTTTGTGTGTTTGTCAGATTCTGGACGAGGCGGACCGGCTGTTGGAGCAGGGCTGTACTGACTTCACCAAAGACCTGGAGACGATCCTGGCTACTTTACCGGCTAAACGGCAGACGCTTCTGTTCAGCGCCACGCTCACTGACACCCTGCACGAGCTGAAGAACATCGCCATGAACAAACCTTTCTTCTGGGAGAGCAAGTCAGAGTGAGTAACCTGCTACCACTTAATGGCTGTTTATAGAAATATTTAGCAAATGCACAGGACGTTGCAGGTGTAATTTTCATCCGTTTTAAACTTTATTTGCAGAGGTGTATTCAGTGTATTTGTAGGTATCGGGCCTACGTATTTCAGGCCATTAAAAAAAAAAGAAAAAGGTGGACATAAAACACTCAGCGTCACATTTGCTGAAGCTTTTGTGTCTCATTTCAGATGCATTCTGTGCGAAAAATCTTCGTTATTTATAAAACAGGAGCACCAGCCTGGAAGATCAGTTTGCCTTGTCATCTGATCTGAGGTGCAACTAATCGCCG
Organism: Sander lucioperca; assembly: GCF_008315115.2. Lineage (NCBI taxonomy): Eukaryota > Metazoa > Chordata > Actinopteri > Perciformes > Percidae > Sander > Sander lucioperca. The sequence goes on from NC_050183.1 coordinate 13,130,968, forward strand.
AAGCATATCTCTCGCACAAATGCCTTTTGCGTGCGAGGCAGAGTCGTGCAAATAAAGGGAGTTAAGTGTGGTTGAATGAGCCATCTGCTGGGTTTATGAATCATCAGACCGTTTGCAGCCCAGGACTCAGATATGCGCAGAAAGCAGCTACAAACTCATGCAGGTGTATCCAGTGTGGAACTGAAAATGTATCCAACATAACGTTCAAATCCATCTTGCACGAATCCTGGTCTGAATCCATACCAGCTCCAGGTTTGCTGTTCTGTACTATGAAGTCTGACCTCTCTGGCAACGTAAAACCTATCTATACTGTATATATCTATAGGAAACAGTGAAAGATCACAATGTTGTTAACAGGACACGGACAGTGGAGGAGCTGGACCAGAGGTACATCCTCACTCCAGAGAAGGTAAAGGACGCCTACCTGGTCCACTTGATCCAGACGTTTACTGACGAGCATGACGACTGGTCTATCATCATCTTCACCAACACGTGCAAGTAAGAAGCCCAGAAGTAATTAAAATGTACATATATAGTACATGCCAGTACAATCTTACCCTAATGCGATGAAGGGTTTCTGAAGCCGCTATGAAACTTGTAATGTTGCCAGTGTGCTGTTGATACAACTCCATGATGATTGTTGAGGCTGCAGTTTTGGGTTGTGATTAGTAGTGTAATAGTGGGACAAAGTATGTTACCAATAGCGTACATTTTTGTCTTTTGTTTTTAAATAGGTGACCAGAAATTTAGCTTATAAGGTGAAATTTGATGTCTTTGAAATTTGAACCTGAGTGTGATCAGCAGCCAGAAGTCTCTGTGCATGTACATGTTGATTTGATGTGGTTCATATGAAAAAGTACATTTGTTACATAAAACAATTTGTTGTTTCTTACTCAGGGACTGCCAAGTCCTCACCATGATGCTGCGGGAATTTAACTTTCCAACCATCTCCCTGCACTCCATGATGAAACAGGTGAGACTAGTGCAACTCATAAAATTTGAATTTAATCCATCACGGACAGAAAACAGCATTAGTGATTTTTAGTACCGGAGGCCTGCTGAAGTATGTTTTCAGGGTTATGAGGGACCCTGCATCAGAGAGAGTCTGTATTAGAATCTGTTTTACTGGTCAGTTAAGTTTGTACATTCAAAGAATTTGACTTTGCTTTTGTGTGAGAGAAAGGTGAGAGCAGAGATTTCCTCCAACATGGTGTTGTGTCCCTTATCGCCGGTCCTCAGAGCTCATTAAAGGGACAAAGACAGAAACGTATAGCGAGCACAAAGCCATTGTGATAATATAAAAAATGTCTGTGTAAGGGATTACAGCAGATTAAATGGGGCCTTCAGAATGAACAACTGCTCTTTATCTTCTACAGAAACAACGATTTGCAAACCTCGCCAAGTTCAAGGCCAGCGTCTTCAAAATACTGGTTGCGACAGACGTAGCTGCTAGGTAAGAAGCTCTGCTGGGTCGCTGCATGTCTCAGGGATGATGGCTGTCTTCATTCTTTTTTTTTACCTTTTTAAAAGTTGACCATCCACATTCTATTCTTCCTCAGGCTGTTAAACCTCAGTTTCAGACTGAGAGATTCAGTCTGAAATCACCTTGTTTTGACATCCTTTCTGATTCACAGGGGTTTGGATATTCCAACTGTCCAGGTCGTCATCAACCACAACACCCCCGGTCTTCCCAAGATCTACATCCACAGAGTCGGACGAACAGCAAGAGCAGGTAACCTTAAACAACTTTCAAGTAAATGTTAACTTTCGATAAGTTCATTAGACCTCCAAAATAAATGCAGCTCGTACATGACAAGGTTTCCTTCCTCTGCAGGGAGGAATGGAGTGTCCATCACACTGGTGACGCAGTACGACATCCACCTGGTCCACTCTATTGAAGGACAGATTCGTAAGTTACTTGGTTATAAAGACTGAATTAAAATGTAGTACACAGGAAAAACCTTTTCCTTTTGGGCGTTTTCAGAGCTCAGCTAAACTCTGTTCTGACCTGTACTGGTGGCTGCAGTGTGAACATCTGTTCTACTTAAAATGAAGCTTGTTGCAAAGCCAGTGTTCAGTCACACAGGATAGAAAAATCCTAATGTCAGCTGTTATGTGTCAGTGGAAGATCACTAGGACTTGCCTGCCCGGTGACTTTTTATACCGATGTTCTTCATTTCTCGTTCTCTTTTTCTGATCATGAGCTACAATGTTAACATGTTCACTTCCAAAACATCGATATGGCCAGTAGCTCCTTTTAATATAAATATTTAATAGTTCCATGCCTTGTGTTTCTCACTCCTGCTAACGTATTGTTCATCAAACGTGACATTACAAAAGCATTTCGTTTTCACATGCGGGTGCTTAGCTAACGTTAGCCAACATATTTATTTAAAAAAAAAAAAAAATCACATTTGAATAGTAATTTCAGCATTCGAATAGTATTGATTTTTTTACTATTCAAATTATATTCGACTTTCGGAATTCATTTCAACAGCCCTGGTCTTAACCATCTGACAAGATCCCCAAGAAGCTGGAAATACCAATGTGTGTTGTGTAAGCCTCCAGTATTTAAAGTGTGGTGTATCTCAACACAAACTGGTCTGTTGTTTTACTAGAGACAAAGCTGAAGGAGTATCCTGTGGAGGAGAAAGAAGTCCTGAAGATTCTCACCCAGGTCAACGTGACCAGACGGGAGATTGAAATAGTATGGACGCCTCTTATCTTCGTATTCAGTCACCTCTTGGTAGTTTAGCAACTTTGTTTTATTTGAGTCCGTCTAGTGTTCAGGAGACTATATGATGGATTAATGATGGATCCGTCAGAACCAGTACATAAAACCTTTTTCTTTCTTTGACATGACTGACATATAATGTAAGTCATTGCTGTTTATATTTTTCAGACTAGACCCTTTCAGATTTTCTCACTAAAATGACTTGTAATGTTTTGACGGTAAACTCCTTTCTGCATTGTAGAAACTTGAGTCAACAGACTTTGATGAGAAAAAGGAGATCAACAAAAGGAAACAGCTGATCTTGGAGGGGAAGGTAAGTTTCCCCCCCGCCCCTCCCCCCCACACAGTTGGCACATTTTATCAAAGCCAAGTTTGTGTAAATACTACCAAGATGAAGCAACAAAACGTCAAGTTCAGTTTATTTTAGAGTGATTTCCTAGAGAGAAACGAATATGTAGCTGTAAATTTCTGTTAAGGTTTTTTGTAAAGTATTTGGTACTAATTATAGGTAAAATGGAGACTGTTTATTTACTACACTTCTTCAGCTGAACGTGCAAAAACATCAACACATGGTAAATTAAGTTTCTAATACAAAATTAATAAATTTACTGGAGAAGTTCTTTCAAGGAAATTTCTCTGGAAATCAACAATTTCTTATAACCACAACTTAAGTGAAAGCTTTGTCTATTTTCCCAACAATCAGTACCAAATCCCCTGGGATGATTAAATGATATAAGGCTTCTGAGAATCTGACCATGCGAGTTGAACTGGCCTGTTGATTTGTGGTCAAACTACTGTTTCAGGATCCAGACCTCGAGGCTAAGAGAAAAGCCGAGCTGGAGAAGATCAGGAGCCAGAAGAAGAAGTTCAAACTAAAAATCCAGGAGAGCATTCAGAGACAGAAACATGGACAGCTGAAAAAAAAACTGATAAAGAGAAAACAGTTGAAAAAGAAAAAAGCAGCACAAGCAACAGCATGAAAACTGCTGTGACCCATGTATATACTAAATATGTTGCTGTACAATGTCTAATAATTGTCTGTGTGATGATCTGCAAATAAATTTGAACTTGTGCTGAATTTCATACCATCAAAACTGCTCAAATTGACAGCCTTTATTGATTCAGTTTAACAAGAAACCATGTTGTGATGAAACTTCACTGCAAAGATAATTCAGATAGGTATTTACATCACATTGAGCTCTCAACCTCTGCCTGTTGACAAAGAATCAAGGGTTTCATTCACAACTGAATCACTTCTTTAATGATGACTGCACATGTTGCAATTCATTGTGGCTCAGAAGATGGGAAAACACCAAAGCAATAATATCACGGCAGCAAAGCTATAACATGTTAGGATCTCGGTGGAACAGGTTCATATGTGAAACTAATTCATTGCACAAGAGATTTGCACTATGTCAACAAAACAATTATTTCTAAGTCAATTAAACATGGCAACATCTACTTGTAACATGATTGTCTGCTGAAATAAGAAGCAGGTGAGAAACAGCAGTGGAGTACATTCTTACTGTGTTCAGAAAGCGTCTTTCCTGGAAGAGTTAAAAAACTACAATTCCTCGGAGAGTTTGAGGAGGAGATACAAAACTAATGAAAGGAAACGGCGTCCGCCTCATTACTGTTGTCAGCAAGTTGCTACAAAAACAGATTTTAGTAAAACTACGCAAAATGGCTAAATAACACCCAGCTGAACAAAACATGACACACACAAAGCTGCGAATCCTCTGACAAAAGCAAAGTTTGGATCAACTCAAGGTTCAGGTTCACACAGGTCTCCAGGAAGAGGGTTTAGGAGCCACATAAATCTCGAGAGGAACTCTACAAGGAATACATAATGCAGGCAAAACAGCTTTGCACAAATCAAAAGTCCACAGAAGGAAAAATAAATTCTACCAGCCTTCGTTTTATTTTACTCCACAGAGAAGGAAGGTGGCTTTTTTTTTTTTCTTCATCCGCCCATCCTTTGAGAAACAACCCAACTACTAAACTCATCTTTACCTGGCCTGATCATTTAAAAAAAAAAAAAAAAATACAAGTCCTTTTTTATGAGGGTTTTATGAGCCCTCTGATGTCTGGAAGGTATTATGCTGGTAGTATGATTATTAACTACATTCATGCTTGTGCTGCAGCTGTTTATCTGATGGTGATTGGTTATAGGCACTGATTCAGGTTTCTCATTCACTTTCCATTAATCGCCTCGTCGTCATCAAGTCAGTACTGATGGCATTTTCACTGTGTAACTGGGGTTTAGTAAAGTTTAAAACAATTTCATCCACAGGAACCAAAGATCTGTCAGATTATGTTGATTTTTTTTAAATTATAGGGTTTTGTGGAGATTCTACACGCATTTCCTTTGTGAAAGACTTAATTCTCCACCCCTGATTATATTTAGATTTGTGTGGCTGGGCAATACGGCCATCAGCCTGGCCATATTGCTTGTTGTGTGAAAGGACACTGGGTTTACAACTACATCTAATTTGGGGTCATCTAGTGGGACTGAACAGTCCTAAAGCCACGTTTCCCTTAACATGTCTAACCCCGTCAATGACCTGAACTCATGTTCCAGATGTGGAAACTCAAAACCTTCTCTTCCTCAGCCACCTTCCTTTTCTACTCCTTACCTGTGGTGGATTGATTGCCACGACCGCCTGTAAGCCTTGACTACCATCATCCTTCTTCCCTCCTCGTTTGGTTTTTTTTCTCCTCAAGCAGGGATTTGTGTGATGAGTGTGGACAGTCCACAATCCCCTGAGGAATCGATCAATGCAAAGCATTCAAGCATTTGCCAATCTAAGCGTACACTGAGTGTTTTCAAAAAGACATCTGGTCATGAAGCACAGCAGGACATCAACAACTCCTGCTTTCAAAAGACTTAAATAAGGAAAAGCCTTCGCTGAAACATCAAATGACTGAGTTGAATATTCAATGCTGGTCGTGTTTGATAGTTTCAATGACTTTTTTGCAATTTTGTGCTCTGTGATAAGAAAGGTACTTCAGAGAAGGAAAAACTGTCCCATGATGATCGCGATATCGGTGGGATATCGTCATGTCTGAAATCCCCGTGCTGTGCCACCACTGACGTGGTCGAAACCACCCTGTAAAAGACCTTGTGAAAGAGCCAGGGTTTCTCAAGGCGAAAGGTATTTCAATTCAAGGCTCTTTATTCTCAGACTCAAGCACAGAAACCGTGTTTTTTTATTTCCTCTCCGAGAGTGTTGACTGCTGCTTCCTTCAGAGGCTGCTGAGGTTTTTGGGCCCACTAGAAGATTGATGGTGCCGCTCTCCTCCCATGATAAACCAAATTTAAGAAATACAGGTTGAGAAACCAACCGACTTTTAGCATTGGGATTTTGTGTTTCCTGTTCGATGGCTTTCTGTAATCATACGCCCTGCAAGTTTGGAGACCAAGTTCTTCAAATTCAGCTGGAAAGCTTTCGATCCCCATCTGAAGTTAAGATAGCTTTCCTTCGTTTCCTGGAGGCTGTGGGTTGAAGGGGCTGGCTGGATTATTTTGTTGGGAGTTGAGCCTCATTTGGATTCCCACGAGAGACCGTTGAGATCTCCCCTCCGTTTCCCTCAGCAGCTCGACCACACGCCGCCATCTTCTCGACTTCCCTCCTTCACTTTGGACGGGCATCGGTCCCTGCCTCTCGCTTGTTCACTCGGCCTCTCTTGCCATCTCCATGCCCGTCTGTTCGTGCCCTCTTCCGTCTTCTACCCTCTTATTTCTCTCCCTGGTCATTGGTTTCGTTTCGCTATCCCGTCGCTTTCACTTGGTGGTGCTTCGGTTGTAGCAGAGGAAAACAGGTATCCATTTTATGTTTTTATTATTTCCCAGATTAAAAAGCTGATGAACTAAGCTCAGCTCAAGCCTAGCTCCCTTCTTCAAGTGACCTGCAAGACACAAAACAGGTGTATAGCCTTTAGTCCACAACATAAAGATGATTTTAAAAAAACATAAGAGATCAGCAATACTGGCTTCAGCAGAGACAGTCAGATGTCTCTAACTGAAAGAATTATTTCTGTCTCCGGTGAAAGAAAATAAGACACATTTAATACAGTACTAAATATCCTTATAATCTGATAAATTGCTTTAACTAAACCTTCCTGAAACTCAGAATCATTTAAAATACACTGTCACTAATTCACAGTCACATGCATCAAAGACAGTGAGCCTAATGATCTAAAAATCATCAAAAGTCAATTTAATTTCTATAGAGCTGAGTAGGAAAACACACAGACACATTCCTTTCAGTAAGGAAACATGATAACTTCCCAAACCTTAAATGTGCTATGCTGTTACTACAAAGACTATGTTTTAAGGTTATGTCTATGTACTTACACTTTAGAATTGTGACAGTCCAGTCACCCCACCATGTTGGTATGCACGTTCACCCTGGTAAGTCGAGTCCTGGGACAGAGCCACATCGATTTGGGACTTGAACTCATCGCCCAGGTAGCTGTCCTGGAGAACAGGAGGACAGAAACATCATTGCAGACACATTTCTCACATCATCCTTTATCTAAATCTCTTCTAATGCAAACATATATATTTGATCTAATATATATTTATATTATTCCTTTCATATTTTTTACTGGATTTGCTAAATTCAGATAACGAACAATGTGACCAATTCAACTAAACCATACCGCTTAATATTGATCATCTTAAATGATAATTCTTCTTTCACTAAGTGACAGTGATGCGTTACCTGGGACAGCTCTGGCTGGGAGAGGCCAGGCTGGCTCATCTGAGAGGGCTGGCTCATGGATATGTAGCCTTGTGTCAGCGGCCCCTGGGAGAAGGGCTGGGAGGCCCCATCCTGGCTGGCCTGGCTGTTTGGTCCGTTACCCTGACTGGCACCCTGGTGTGCTGATCCACGGATCCTCTGCCGCCCGCCACGCCCAGGCTTACCCTTCATAGCTCCACGACCTTGATAGAAAAAAGAGAGATCAGGACAACAGTAACCAATATGCTTTTGTTTGTGGCGCAGCAGGACAGACTGGATAACATGGGCGTGCAGTGTGTTCCCGGCATAAGTGTTGATAATATGTTATTTATACTAGATGGTTGAGAGGAACCACAGTAAGTGAGGCTTGGGATATAGTGGGGATTATTGCTGTTGGACAATAAAGACAAGAGTGTGATTTGGACCCTGAAACTTGTGGATTGTCAGCTCTAGCAACAGTGAGTAACTGTCAGTTTATCAGGGACACATATTCTTGCACTTTCATTACGGTGTTTCATCGTAGTGAGTAGGCTACGTTTTGAATTACTGTTTGCACTGTTTATAGCCTATTTGTTAACCTTTGCCATCTGATGTTAATAATCTATGTCCTTATGACAGCTCATTCCGCTGTGTGTCAGCTACTAGTGATGCTTTACAATAAACAAATAACATTTATAAACATCATGAAATCTGGGGACATTCATCCATAATAGAAAATTAAACACACAAGTCTTTTACTAGGCAGCTAAAACAATGGATGGTCAATACATATACATGTCAGCACTAAAATTATTTATTATGTATGTATTCGGTTTTGTGCCAAGTTCTGTTTGTGGACTAAAATGTGCTCATTTTCAGATTATGTAAAGGTTCAGTGGACCATCTTAGTGCTGTACTGTACCTGCAGCAGGGCCGTTGGTCTGACCCAGGTAACTGGGCGGAGGCATTGGTGGCATCACCAAGTTGAAGGGTATGGGAATATTCATAGCCATGTGACCGGGGCCTGCCCCAATCATCCCAATCTGGTCGTGAGTTTGAAAGTACATGTTGGACGGACGTCCGGCTGAAAGAAAGCACGCAGAACAAGACTTGTCAGTTTTTTCCCGAAGAAAACCTTTTACCACGAAAGTCTGGTTTTGCTGGACTGTTATACTGTAAACGTTTGTCATTTATTATTATCTTGAGTCAAACCACAAGATACTAAATATATATAAAATAAATACCACTGCTGCGGTCATAGGCAGAGCCAGGGATGAGGGCCTCACGGGCATCGTACATCGCATTGCTCATAAAACGTCCCCCCTGGAAAACACCAGACAATCGCTATTTCATACAGTTGCATAATTCACAGATTTAGGGCTGAAACTAACAATTATTTTCACTAGTGAACCTTACAGTAGTTTGTTTACTCACAGGGTTGATGGTGTTGACCAGTTTGCGTGGCTTGCTGAACTGCATGAGGCTCTCCCTCAGGTTGTTGAGGGGTCCCTCCACGAGGACCTTTTGCTCCTTGTAGTTGTTCAGCAGGTTGTTCCACAGCGGCTGCTTGGAGAGGGCCTTGGGGTTTCCCACGATAATCACGCCATACCTATATTCACAACACACACAAAACTGCTGCTCAGGAATGGGATAGAAATTTTGTATTGAACAAAACTGTGTAGAAATATTTCTTGATAAACAATTGTCCTGGCACAAGTTCTTGTTTATAGAAATTCTAGGGGTCTGATTATTTCTACTATACACACCTACATACAAATAATAGACACATCTAAATTGTCAAGTTTGTTACAAAGTCACCAAGCTGAATTTTTCAGTCTGGCTGTCAATTGTATCTGATTTGTTGGATTGTTAATTAGCTTTCTTCATGGGAAATCTAAATAGCTCATCATAAACGAATGAGCTAGATGTGTGCTGTGCCATAATGATCCACTGTGAAGGTTTTTACTTGGCTCTGGTCAGCGCCACGTTGAGACGACGTGGGTCATTCAGGAAGCCAATGCCCTGGTGCTCATTGGCACGAACACAAGACAGGATGATGAAGTCCTTCTCTCTGCCCTGGAAGGCGTCCACGCTGGCTATTTCCACTTGCTATAATGTGACAGAACAAGAGGAGGATGAGGGGGAGATTGAATAGTAAAAATCGAAGAAACAATTTTTTTTCAACACCACATAGCAACCACACTTATCATAATTAAAGTTTACAATAAATTTGAATTTGAATGTATTCTCAGCTCAGTGAAATGCAAAGGATAAAGTTAAGATACATCTTCAACCAGGAGGTTACTCAGATGTGTGTGCTACCTGATAGAGTTTGGTGTGCAGGGAGCCGCTAAACTGCATGTACTGGACTAGGTAGGAGCGCTGTCCCTCGTATGGGGTGATGATGCCGATCTGGTCAGGTTTGGCTCCAGCCTTCAGCAGCCTGGTGGTGATCTTCTCTACGTTGGAAGCCTCCGTCCTTTAAAACATCAGCATCAGTTTAATACTGCATTGCTCAGTCCTAATTACATCTAAAGTTAATTGGAGTAGACTAATGGTAGCTTAAAAATGTCTATTAGGGGTGTAAAGATTCACCGATACGAATCGGTATCTGGTTGTATTATCACAGATATGGCTACATCGATACATGGACCCCTGCATTGGGCTAAATGAACCAAGGTTGGCCTGGTTCTAACGTTACGAAAAAATTCAACGAAGCTGCTGCGGTGTGTGCAATGCTGTTGAAAGAGACGGGTGTGTGTTTATATGTGTGGGGTACTTTCCATAAGATCATCTCTCAATGCAAATCAAACCAGCTATTAGGCTAACTGAAATAAAACCATGCCAATCTCTAGGTATGGTGAAGGGTATGTGATGATGTGGGGCTATTTTAATTCCAAAGGCCAAGAGAACTTAATCAGGATGCATAGTATCCTGGATCCATGAAATAACTGGCCTTTAAAAATAAAAATCTGCCTGCCTTTATGGGAATTTAACATAGGGGTGTCTATACTTATGCCCCCTGTATTTTAAGGAAGAACATTTATTTATTTACGATACAATATTCATTCACAAAGAAAATTGGTGTCCTTAAAGGATGGATTTTTCCTAATTTTTTTTAATTAAGGCATTATGATCAATTTCCAAAAGATGATTTTTTATTCCTCTTTTTAGTCAACTTTAGCATGGGTGTATTCACTTATGCTTAGCACTGTATGTATTTGGGTGTGTTAAGTTTATATTGACATTTCAGTGTTTCCCACACATAGACTAATGTGTGGCGGTGTGCCGCACTATCAACACCGGCCGCCTCACATTGCGTTTCGTTATTATTATTATTTTTTTAAAAAAAAGCTATTTTTTTTATATTTTTATTATATTAACTGTATCCATCAGATTTAATCGTATCTCATCGTATCGCACCAAATCGTTTCAACATCAAATCAAAATTGCACTGAATCGTTTCATATTAAAATGTATCGTCCCTGAACTGTATCGTAGCCCATGTATCTAGATACGTATCGGATCGTCCTATTAGGGAGAGAGGCACACCCCTGTCTATGGTGCCTCAACTTTGCACACCCTGCAAAATGAGGATCAGAATTATTTTACCTACTAAAAGCTGCAATAACATGAACACCAATTTGTTTGGGTGATGTTCATGTAACTTTCATGGTTTAAGAAGAAAATGCTACTAAAGAAAAAAAAAAAAAAACACAACTGCACCAGTTTAATCTTGCTTCTCTGGAAGCCCAGCCCCCCCCCCTGGGAGGCTGATACGAGCACCCCATAGTGTTTGGCTTCAGCTAGCCCTTTCCCTTGCCCCAAACAACTGTGTACAATGCACTTTGTATTGTAAATTATGTTTACTATTAAATTAGGTAAATTATGCAAATTAAACCAAGAAAATGTGTGATGTCACCTATTAAGGTAGGAGGTTCCAGAGCTGGCAATCTCCTCCTGACCCTGAGTCACGTAGAAGAACATGGGCTTGTCCGGCTGTGGCCACTGGAAGTCAAACCCTTTCTTGATGCGGTCAGCTGAGGAGAACATGAAGATTTTGTTACAATTTTAGTCCTGAATAAGGTTTTTGGTCATTTTACCTGCTAATGTACCAGCCACAGCGGCATTTAATTTGCTCCTCTATCAAACCAGATAATGAACTGCTAAAACTTGACCAACCTGCAGTGACACCATTCTGCAGGGAGCCCTCATAGAAGATGTTGGAGGGGAAGGCGCTGAGAGCCGGGTGCATGCGGTACTGAACCTGCAGGCGAATTGGCCGTATCCCCAGAACCACCAAGCGTTCAAACAGGGACTGGGACAGACCTGCTTTAGCTGCTTTCTTACACATCACCACAGGACCCAGCTGGCAGTGATCACCCACCAGAATGAGCTGGGAGGAGGAAGATGAGTCACACAAGTGTGTGAATTGGGTTAATATAACAGCATAAGAAGTTTTAGTTTCTGGATGTTCAGGGCAAATCATTTTGCTTAACTCAACATATATATTTGATATTGTTAGCCACATAATTTACTTGACATGTTGATTGAAAGTTATAGTAAATGCTGACTAGGGATGCAACGATACACTCAACTCACGATTTTAAGTTCACGATACGATTTTTTCACGACTTTTTTTAACAGAATGAAAATGAAAAATATTCCTTTATTTATATAAACTGGGCAAAACAGCAGATGTGTCCTCTATCAAAAGTGCAACTGAAATAGGATTTTATCTTAAATAACAAAAAATAAATAAAAAATTAAAGAAAGGCTTGTTTATTGCTGAGGCCATATGGTTCAATTTAAATGATTTATTTAAAATGTAATAACAATAACTTTTTTCACCAGTTGTTTGCTGTTAAACGATAAAAAGACACTAGATGGCTGAAAGTGTATATTACAACAACACTGAATGCAACACAAGCTTAGGGAGCCAGACCCCAACGCAACACCAAAGTCCCATCACTGTTGATCCACAGCGGCAGTGTCCATGCTGTCTGAAAGTGCTGCTAGTCTCCTGCAGACTGCTGTAGTCCCGGTGTTGGAATCCTTTCCAGTGAAATACAGTCACACTTTACACCGTTTAGCTGTCAACATTTTAACCATGTTTAAGCCAGCTAACATTACTAGCTAAAGGCAGGCTAACGGTAGGCCTGTTTGTTAACTAGCATCACACCCTAGGCTGTTTAGAATCGCATTGCGATTAATTTTTTTTAATCTCAACTGGTTGTAATCTTTACACATTTAAATCAATTTTTAACCGATTCCTGATGCATCGTTACATCCCTAATGCTGATGAGTAGCAGTTACAATTGGTATTCCCAATTGTGTCTTGCTGCTTCAATGCCCTGATTTCAACGGAAATTCATTCACTGTTTTAGTGAAAATATAACATGGGGAAATGCGGGGTCATATTATTGCTGAGCAACATAGTTTTACTATCTGCCTCATTCATTGAGCTGTAGGGATGGAGATATGTTGTTATTTAGCTGCGTAAGTGTATGTTTACCTGCTTGGCTCCAAGCACCACGGGCACCATGCACTCTGGCTCTGTGGCCTGGGTGCTCTCATCAATCAGGATGGAGCGGAACTGCATCTTGGCCAGACGAGGGTCTCCAGCCCCGACGCAGGTACAACAGATAACGTCAGCATTCTGGACGCATTCACGGAGGAAGACAATTTACAATCACCAAACAGAAGAGGGAGCCAGGATACAGTTGTGAAACATAGGGGACCTTCTACGATGATTAAGATGACAAATGATCATCCTGTCAGGTGGAATAGTTTCTATATTGAGAATACTAACAGGTCTGTACTGACCAAAAGAAAACAAAAACAAGATCAGCAACAAGCTTGTGTATAATATAATAATATAAAGTATATTGAGATGGTCATAGCACTTGTACATATATGATAATTAGAACAGTCAGAATTAGTTTTTAATTGTTTGGCAGAAACATGTTGCATTAACAGTGCCTGAAAAGCTGTAGCCGGCCTCTTTTTAAGCAGAGTTTTAGCCTTGAACTATTTTGGTTTAACACTTTGAAGCTCCCCCTCACCATGAGCAGCTCCCTCTCAGCTGTGCGTTTCAAAGCCCTGTAGCGTTTCTCATCAGCAGACGACAGCTCACCGGTCTCATCCTTCAGCTGCTGTAGTTTCTGAAGCTCCGGCATACTAGGGAGTCAAAAACACATCAGGGTGACTACAGAAAACACAGTTGTAAACTACCAATCTGTGATTTGGGGGGGGGTGGCTTTGGGTGATGTAAACAGGATGGATAATGTTGCAATAGAGTCAGTTAATTAGCTGCAGGCTGCAACTTGAGCTTTTTTTTTTATTTCAGTGTATGTGTGAAAAGTTTATTCTCAGACAGTTTATTCTCAGACAAGTTCTTAAGTTATAACAAGCATCTTTTTGTATGATTTTAAGCAGTTTTAAGGGTGCTAAATAATTTGGATGGACTAAACATGTGTGTAGTGTATGAAATAGGAATCCAAGGAATACAAATGTTGACACAAATTGCAGCAAACGTGAACTAAGCTGTGACACAATCATCACAGCTGCTGACTATTGGTGAGCAGGCCAAACTACCATAAATACCTTTCTATTGCTTTTAGAACTCCGGAATGCACCTGTCCCTTTCACCTTAAACAATACAGTATATTTGCCTCATGTCTCTCCCTCCATGCCCCTCCTCCCCCTCACCCATGTCCCACTGTTGAGGCGCACCTAGCAGGTTGAAAACTTCTGATCTAAGGACTCCAAAATACATGCATCATGTGGTGGCAGCCTCCTAGCATTAAGAGAAATTTGCTTGCGACTGCAAGATTTCAGACTCAATATTCTCAGTTGCGGAAATCACCAGTCAATCACCCATTTTAAAAGATTTGGTTGTCCTTGTTGGCAGACATTTGTCATGCCTGACCTCAGATTTCCTTCTTCTACGGACCTGTCCTCCAGGTATCAATTACACAATATATAGCTAAAGTACCAGGAATGCTGACAAGAGTAAGTATGAGTAAGAGAACATGGTGACATTTGAGGTCAATGTGACAGAGCAGGATGAAGATGGAGGTGTAAAAAAACAAAAACAATGATTCTGGTGCTTTGTCGACTAGCTATGACATGAGTGTTTGTACAAAGCAGCAATCAAGTATAAATAACTTTTGAGTCCAGAGTCAATTCCCCTACATGCCACTGACCTGTCCATGTTGCTGATCTGGTTGTGCAGAGCCAAGAAGGACACTGGTGACTCGATGGCCTCACGGCTTTTGGCACAAAGCCTGACAACCTTCAGTCCTGTCTTGTCAATCTTCTCAGTCAACTGATCCACGGCAATGTTACTGGGCGCACACACCAGAACTGGTCTGCAAACATACACACCGCACAGAGCGTTAGGACAGGAACAGTAGTGTAAAACACAGTTGCTGGAATAACAAAAATTAAAGATTTCTTTAAGTATTTAAGTAATGGAAGATATTTTTTACCCGTTGCCTTGTCGGGACAGGTGGTAGACGATGGTGGCAGAGGTGACAGTCTTCCCAGTGCCAGGAGGACCCTGGATCAGACTGAGAGGCCTCTGCAGCACCGTCTTCACAGCATACACCTGAACATACAAGTAACAAAAAAAAAAGAGGATTTAACCAAGGTGAACTGTTGCAAATACATCCAGGGCTCCAGACTAACTTTCTGCTTTGGTTGCACTGGTGCGCCTAACTTTTTTTATTTAGGTGCACCAGCACAAAATTTAGGTGCACCCAAATTTTTCCTCGCGTCGCCGTTAACGCTGAATGGGGATACACGATATATAGCTCTGTATTTTTTTACCAAGTGGGCTAAATGTTCAGTTTTAAGTCAAAGCCACTTTTCACAAGCTCTTTTATTAAAACAGATTGTGATTAAAATAAAATGCAAAGACAGGGTTTCCTTTACCAGTTTGAAAATATACAGCTGCAACACATTCAGAAAGTTATCTGAAATAAATAGCTTAGGATATATTTAAAAATATATATATCTCTGAGAAAGCTCCTTCACTTGTTTTCAACAACAATAACAGACGGATTAAAAGAGAGAGAGGACGCCCGGATAGCTCAGTTGGTATATATAGAGGTTCGATTCCGACCTGCGGCCCTCTCCTGCATGTCATTCCCCCCTCTCTCTCCCCTTTCATGTCTTCAGCTTTCCTATCAAAATAAAGGCCGAAATCTTAAAACAGAGGGAGAGGGAAGTGCGATGGACTGAAGCGTACGCTACTCACAGAGTGACGGCTGACTGGGTCCAGCACGGGTCGAATGCGCTTTGGCAGGTCAGCGGCGTTACACGTCTTGTGTAGGTTATGAAATGTCTGTATCGTCACTGCGCTGTATTTTTATGAACTATGATATTCTGGCCATGGGTCACATCTCTCGCCCAGGTCCAGCAGGCTCCATCTCACGCTATTACTCAACGAACTGAAGTTAGTTGCATTTAATAACTTCTAATGTGTTTTTCGCCGTGGCGGCCGCAATAACATAGCATATATAGCTGTGTTAATAACAATTAAAACTGCTGCAGGGGTGCCGTGTGTGAGTGAATGGGGGCGGGGCAGAAAACGGGACAACTCAACTCATACTTTTTCCTGCTGTCATGTCTTGAAGACATAAGAAGAAAATAAAATAACAAAATAACAGGAGGAATCACAGCAACTCAGTCTTTAGTGAGGTCTGACCTGTGAGTGATTGAGGTCGGGCAGGCCCTGGGCAGTGAAGCGCTTTGGCAGCTGGCACTTGATGGTGACATCCTCTACCTCGTGGCCCAGCAGTTTGTGGTAAATGTAACCAGACACGGAGGTCTCGTCCACTGCAAACGTCTTCAGGGCGCTCTGCATCCTGCAGCAACACAAATGTGAGCCATTTTCACTTATTCATCAGTGAACCTCCGTCCTTAATACCAAGAGGGTGAATTTGGCTGACATCTTTACTTTACAAATGACAGACATGCCAGATTTACATAAAAGTACCTCCTGTAAACAATGCAAATAATTTAGTTATGTGCACTGTTTCTTATAGAGAAAAAAAAGCACATTCTGTAATGTGGAGTAATACGTTGAATTAAGGGCAGCAAAATTGAATGTTTCCATCACATTAGGGATTTGGGGGTATGCAATTTCAGCCTACCTGTCAAAGGACGTGGACTTCCACACAAAGTCCACCTGGAAGTTATGGGGGATTTCAACAGGTGCTCCAACACTGCTCCGCAACTCAATAGCAATTTCATCCCCATAGTCTTTAAACACAGGCTGTTAAGGAAGAAAACATGTTGTCTATACTAGTCTAGTTTTATAGTTAAGACTATACATTCACTGCTATCTGGGCTAAGTGCCCAGTACTGAGCCTGACTTGAAGACACTGTAATGCAATGGATGATACACATGCAACTGCTAACAGCGTAAAAGATACTGTCAGGGACTTTGATGACATGACCAATGCCTTTCCACAGCGGGGCCAGGTCTCCCTTGTACCTCAAGCAGATCTCGTCACCTTGCATCAGCCGCATATCTGGGATTGATACAAGGACACAAGTTAGACACCCTTCTATACTCAAAATGACCCAAAAATACACTAAGGAGGATGGGCCATGTTCATACATCAAAGGATACAGTACCGTGTGCGCACAAAAAAACACTACAAAAACAGAGGCAAGGACAAAACCAAGCACACATGCTACCAAAAGATGCAGGATTGGGGGAGGTTGCGTGCAATTCTCAGGAATGAAGGGGGATGGGGAGGGGCTCTATCTGTACCACAGAACCACTGGGAGGAAATCAAACTCAGAGAATTACCACCTGAATCCGTCTTGGGCAGAGTGAAATAGGCAATCCGCTTTTTATTCAGCCCCAGGTCCCACCTGACTGTTATATTGTCTTGGGTCTGCAAAAGGAAAATAAAAAAAAAAATAGATAAATATAAAAGCAACTCATATTAAAAGAGGTCAAAGACATAATGTCACACCAACAGGCATTATTTCGGTAACCCTAAAGTAAGACGCTATTTAAAAAATTACAAAACAGAGCTCAGGCAAAATGCCTCGCACCAAGAATACGTCTCAATGTGGTCCGGATCATAGCAGCAGGAGAAGAGCATTGTGGTGTGCTTCACTTTTTAGACATCCAGTGTGACTGCAGCATAAGAATAAAATCCTAAATGTATATTTGAAACGTTATAATGGATTACTGGGTTTGTGAACATTTTTATGTCACCTGCATATAAAACAACCATGGGCATTAAAAAAAAAAAAAGAACGAAAACAAGGTTCTGAGTTACAAAGTGTCCTACTTAGAAGTGCAGTTCAGGTACCTGGGACTCCTTAAGCTTCTTGTCGTAGTCAGCCTCCAGTTTGACCAAAGGGCCAAAGATGTTTTGGTACTGGTAGGCGTCCTCGTAGCGTAGCAGCACATGCTGGGGCTCCTCGTCCACTCCAGGTTTCTCCAGGTCTTCCAAGGTGGCAGTGGGGTTGTCCTGAGAGGAAACAAAGTCAAGCAACCATCAAATCAAAGTACATCACACATCCTATCACAAACTCATATTCCACACACAAATTCTACAGTATAGTTGCAGATGCCTTTTAAAACTGGTAAGCCACAGGTGGATACCAATCCCTGTAAGCAGCTGTCACTTACAAACCTTTAGCCTGTGCTTGTCACAAGTTTACACTATTCTGGTAACAACATTGCTCTGAACATGTAACCCTGAAGAAAATGCCTCTATATACCTTCCAGAGCTCCTCCAACTTGTTGATCTGCTGGGCGGTGATCTGACGAGCCCGAAGCTGCTCCTGCTCCGATGGGATTTTCACCAGCCAGGACAGAAAGCAGCGATCCTGGATCAGTGGTTGCCACTGCGAGCTGTCCCAGTTGATGTCCTTCAGGCTACTCTGGCTGGCACAGGGCTGCCTGCATGGAGATACAAGGTTCATTCAGACAGAAAATTAGCTTATGTATAGTTTTTTTGAATAATTAAACTATTGCAGAGGATGTAAAAAACGCTATTTGTCTTACTGCCTGAAGTTGATTTCTCACAACACTTCTTGCTGCATGTTCATGTGACCACAGAAAGGGTTAAATTAATTTCCACATAGCAGGAAGCGCTAAATGTCGGTGCAACAGTTTCAGACTAAATAGCCAATTACTTGCTCTGTCACATTTTGGGGGAATCAAACAGGTTGTTCAGGGTTTCCCGCAGCACTTTGCAGTTAAGGCGGCCGCCTAAGCAAGACGCGCCTGCCGCCTTAACTATGTCGTCAAAAAAATAAAAAAAAGGTATTTGAGCTATATCTGCCGTGTTACTCGGCGTCCTGTAGCCTGCAGGTGGAGGCGGTGGAGACAGGCTCGGACATACACGCCGGTGTCAAGCAGTTTCAGGAAAGTGGCTGCATGTGTCCGACAATGCACAAAACATCAACACCGGTACAATCCTACAGCTGTCTGCGGACACGGAGTGCGGAAAGTGTGTCAGAGCCTCCCGGACGGTGAACTGAGACTCTGTTACCTGCTCGTCGGTCAACAGTTAATGATTGGTTTATTTCATTGTGCTTTCTTTTGGAAGGCTGGCTGCCAAAAATCGCCACTTACTAGCTAATTAATCAGCCTGAGGTAAACGCTAGCTATCAGTAAACAGAGGTGATGTGGTGGCTGGTGTCTGGTGTGTGCGCCAGTGTTTGTGCGTGTGTCGGCCCAGCCCCGCGAAACTCCAACATGCAGACAGCAGAGGAGCAGAAGAAAGTAGCTGCACCTTCACCACAATGAAGACTGAAAAACAGAACTATTTTGGTACAAACATTTACTCGCCATGTGGCAGATAGCCACATAGATAGATATAATTTATTAATTATATATTATTTAAATTTAATAAATAATTGTTAACCCTCAACACACACCCCCCCCCCGGTCTGGCGGCAAACCCCACCCTACCACCTTAACTAACACATTTTCTGTGGGAAACCCTGGTTGTTGAATAAATGTGATTTTATTCAGTGCAAGCAAGATGCCAGACTAAGGGATCCAAATCTGTCGAGTTCCAGTTTTAAGTAATATCATAACCACACTGTCCTATATAAAACAGAAGTATATTTAATTATATTTTGGTATTTTGTAATGTTTCATCTAATTTTAATTGAGAAGATTTACCCTACAGCTGTTTTGGAGCGGGCCTAGCTTTATGTTTGAATAAAAATGTTTATTTATTTTATGTTTTGATTGTCTATCACTGATGAGGGAATGTTTTTGTTGCCATAATCTTTCATCGACTGGCAATTTTTTCTATCTGGCTGATTATTTAGGCATTT
Source organism: Sander lucioperca (assembly GCF_008315115.2). Lineage (NCBI taxonomy): Eukaryota > Metazoa > Chordata > Actinopteri > Perciformes > Percidae > Sander > Sander lucioperca. The sequence continues at coordinate 13,150,753 of NC_050183.1, forward strand.
CATGGACTCCACACCGGTTTCCTAAGCATTAGGATGCATGACAACTCATGCAGCGTAAGGTCTGAAACCTGAACAAACGTCCTGTTTCAAAGCAGGAATTTGTATATTTATCTTTAAGTTCATTCTTCAGAGTAGCTGATAATGACTGTCAATCATTGTCAATGCTGTCCTCAAGGACACTCTCGACAGAACATATCCAGTATGTTCTGTCTTGTGGGCACTGGTTACAGGACAGTCGGTCTATGTACCTATGTATGTATGTCCCTTACCTGCAGAGTAGCACCACCACGGAATCGGCCTTGGCTGGGATGAAGCCCAGGAGGAAGACGTTGCGACAGCCGCAGTTGTAACACTCGAGCACCGTCTCGCCCAGCGGCCCATCTTTATGCAGCGTCACCTCTTTGCATTTGGCTCTTACCAAGTGGTTCACAATGTGACTGGAAGTCAGAGAGCAGGAGTCAAATGGTTGAGAAAATAATCAGAAACACTTTGATCTCTGTGACATTTGTCCTGGTAGCATTGCTGCAGAAATCTATTGATAGTTTGCATAACAACACATACTGACCCACAGTACAAAAACAGGAGAGACAAAATAGACTACTTCACACAATGGTAAAAGCTGACAGGACATAAACTTGGACCTCCACTTTTTCCTACTAATGCAACTGCAATGAAAAGGTCTGTAGACACTACATTTTACAGATCTCTCTTCACGCACATTTAACATGTGAGGCAAAAGTCTGGCTGATTGTAACGTGGCTGAAAATAGTAGAATAATAATGTTTTTTATTATTATATAAAGTTTAAGTGAGGTGTTTACATTTTTTGTTCTACCTCAGTAGCTTCATGTTCTGGTGTTTATATGTGAGGTAATCAGGTGAAGAGGAGTAGACTACACACCTGCCAGATGTGTTGCCACGCCCATTACAGAACCACTTCTTGCTGGTATTGCAGTACACCACACACGCTGGATCATGGATTCCACAGTAGCTAAAAAACAACAATGTAGCAAAACAGCGTCAGAATTACTGCAGTATTTAGTCAAAAAGACACATGAAATTCCGAGGGCTCTCTTCAACCATGCAGGACTCTTACACACTCCCAGTTCATTTTCAATAAGTCAATTGCTTGTTGAAAACTCAAACTTGAGTGTTTGTTATCTTCAAAAATAATATGTGCCAGGAAATTCTAACATTCCTTATACAACACCTATATCGGTTTAGGATTTTCATCTAAACTAGCTATCCCAAGGCTGAAACACAAATATATTTGTAAATACAGTAATAACATTTTACGCCATTTTTCAATAACTTCTAAAGCTCAAGCTTTTCCACATGTATATTATTGTATATTTAGTATCATGTTTTTGTATGCTTACAGGAATGCAAATTATGAAAGTTGTGGATGATTTTCTGATAAGATCAATAGAATGGGCGCTAGGGCTGGGCGATATGGAGAAAATCAAATATCAGGATATTTTTGACCAAATACCTCAATATCGACACAGCAACGATATTGTAGTGTTGACTATTGGTGCTTTCACAAAATATTTACACAATGAGATTTTTGATAAATAATCATCAGTAATGTGGATATAATGACGAAGTGAGTAAAGGCAAATAATAGAACAGTTACAACAGTCTGGTAAGTTCAGACAATGACATAACTTTACTGTAATGCAGCCTTTATATCCAGGAAAAGACAACACTTAAGCCATATTACGATATTACGATATCCAAAATCTAAGACGATATCTAGTTTCATATCACGATATCGATATAATATCGATATATTGCCCAGCTCTAATGGGCGCCAGAATTTTACTTCTAATAATGATCTGAAAACTGTCACTGCAGCTGGCTGGTGTGTTAGTGCATCATTAGTGATATGTGCAAGTCTTAAATGAGTAGCTACTACTTGTAAACTTTGACAGTATGCTGTGCTTTTTAGAAAATGTGTAACTGTTAGGGAGGATAATGAACATTGATGAACTTTGGGTTCTGTATGCCCTGTAAGTGGTGTGAAAGATCAGGGACTACACACAAAATAAGTACTACAAATATAGTATAGTGTTATCGTCAAGGAAAAAAACCCACTAATGTATGGTAATGACTTCCTCGGTGATCTACCGACATCCTGCATGGTGTGGCTCTTGTCAGTGTAACGTTACCTGCATGCGTGCACAGGCAGGTCTTTGGTGTAGTACGTGTCTTCTTCATCCTCCTCAAAGTTGAGCTCGGCCAACAGCTGGCTGGGTTTGGCCACGGGGTCATCCACTCCACCGTTGTGAAGACCTTCATCAGGACCATTTACCTGTGGCACAACACAAGCTTTCACAAACTGAATGCTAACGATTAGCAGCTAGCGGCTAGGAGACAGACAGCGCGGAAATGGCAGTTAATTGTGAGATTGTCAGTGCTGTTATCTTTGGTATTTGAAATTACACCCGTGTGTCTGGTTTGCTTCGAACTGTTCAAAACAAACGTGCTTAAACACCTAACTTTCCTTCAGAATTTGAGTTAACGTGCTTGCTAGCTAGCAGCGAGCTAACACGAAGCTAGGTAACGCTAGATCCAGTAATAGCGGGCTAGCATGCAGCTCTGGGTGAGCTAACCGAGCTAACGTCAGTAAACCGCGCTTTATTGTGCCTTCCTGTAAAATTGAAAGCCTCAGACCTGGCTGTCCAGCTGGCTCTGCGTCTGGCCTTGAGTTTGCGTCTGGCTGGGAAGGGTGAAGTCGGTGAAGTCGTACTCAGAGCCCTGGGTGTCCGCTCCGAGCAACTCTGCTTCCTCGGTGTCCAGGAAGGTGAGGGTCTGGGAGCTCGGCCCGTACGCCTCCACACTCATCTCGACTCTCAACTTTCGCTTTACTGCGCGGTTTCCGGTCTTCGTCTAAAGATGAAAATCCTCACGGTATTTGTTTATCGAAAAATGGCTTAGAGGCCGACGCTCAAAGTCTGCATTTGAACCAAAACAAAAATGTAACCGAGCAGAACCTCGAAAGCTCCAGCGGCAGCAGGTCCAACAGCGACGGTGACGAACTTCCCTGCGCCGTTCAACGTGTGACGTTCACACTGTAGGCTGTAGAGCCCGATCATCAATGGGGAGTGAGCTCTCACTCTGATCTTATTTCCGGGTATTAAAGCAGAATCGTGGACCTTTGCAAGGCAAATGTAAAACACCCGTGTTGGAAAGTACCAAAGTGCATTCACTTAAGTACTTCAGTAGAAATTTGAGGTATAATTAATCTTCTCATTTAAGTTTTTAAGGCAGTTGGCATCCTCAATGTTGCACTACTGCCTGCTTCAGCTAGATCACCTTTATTAGGTATTTTTATTGGCATTATACAACATTCACTGTGAAAAACAATATTGCTATTGCTAGACTATTTTTTTTTGCATGAGCTATTTCAGGAGTGCAGATGTCAGGCAAATAAATTACGACACAGTGGTGCTTAATGGTAACATCTGTGATCTTTGATAGGCTTTTTAGGCCAATTCTACCAACCTTATATTAGCACAGTTGGCAATTAAAGTACATGCTTTTAATAGGTATAACTAATAAGCTGTGGAAAAACACAGAGAAATAATAAAAGACACAAAGATGTTACTTATAATCCTTTAATTCTCTTTTTTTCAAAGCCTTTCCTTTTAAAAGCCAATATTATTTATTGTAACAAGTGCTTTGTTAATGTCAGAAGCAGAAAACACCTTTCAGTGGATTCTCCCTAAACAGAGAAACTCACAATAAAGCCATAATGTTATTGTACAACGGAGCACACCAAGATAAAAAAGTATTTTTGAGGTAGCCACACATCTGACTGGACAGCATCAGTAATATATCTTTTAACTGACCCACTGAGTATTTTTAAGGCCTTTTCATAACCCACATAAACAACAGCAAGGCACAGGATCAGAGGTCACCTCACATGTAAACTTGAGGATTTCACTTTTGTGAGCAGACATTTTCTGGGCAGCTCCTCCAAACCCCTTTCACTTCTCAGCACTCACAAAGCCACACATTAAAATATCAGCACCGGCAAACTCAGAACCCAAACCTGCCCTCCATTTCAACAAGATTATAAGAGATTTTTAAACCACACACAATTAAGAGTTACATTTAAAGATGCTACTTTGTGGTACAAACCATGGTGCTGAATAGCAATTAAAATGACACACTGCTAAAAATAATGCCAATCTACTCAAACTCACTGGCAACAACTTGCTTAACTGAGGAAAAACCATTTAATTAAAAACTCAATGAAAGGCCAAGAGACCACTACTGCTTCAACGCTAAGCACAGTGTTAGTTTGCTAAGACTAACTGGGACAGTTTAAAACAGACATATGGTTTCTTTCTGGGGATATGCAGAATTCTACTAAAACTGATCCAACTGAAGCTGTGTTGGGTGTCATGGGCTGTTCTGGCGTCTCAGCAACCAGGGAAACACAAGACAATCCAATAAAAAAAGGATTCTAAAACAGAACATTTACAGCTGGGAGAGGCACTATCACAAACACAGTGATGAAATCTGCTGCAGTTCATTTAATAGTTCAGAACAAACCAAAGCTCAGGAAAATAAAGGAAAACTCCCCTATAAAGCATACCTCACATGCATAAATTATTGGGGGGGGATTGAAAATGGATGTCTGGAAAGCTACATATTTTAAGTTAAAGTGACTGAAAATAAAAATGCAAGCATTCACATGACTAAAATTGCTGCCCATATTCCAGATTAAGTAAAAGATGTAAAATCAAAATAAAGAAAGTGCTACAGAAATAAAATTTCAGGCCCAACTCTGACTGATCTGAGAGTCCAACTTCATAAAATCAAATCCTCAGGTAAAATAGCTATATCCAATTTAATGAAGATAACAACAGAAAGCTTTTATCAAAGAATACAAATTAGGCCGCACAAAAAAGAAAAACTTGAGATTTTGCAAGTTTGGTCTTGAAATGTTGCAAACTTTTTAAACAATTAGTTTAAATGGCAGGTATTCTAAACAGTTTAAATGAACAAGAGCGACAAGATCTACTATTGTTCAGTTATTTCTAAAGAATATCAATGGATATACAAATTAGATTGTATACCATATTTTGTGTAGTTACACAACTTCATAACACAGCTCCTTCAGAGGAAACTGTTAAATTCAATCTGAAAATGTCTGTGGTAATAATTGCAATGCTCAATATTATCACAAATAATTGTGCAACCATGATATATTTATGATAAACCTATGAATAAACCACTGAACTTGAGATCTGTACAATAACATTGCACAACCTGGGGTCCAGAACTCAGTGGGGTGGATTTGGGTGTTCAGTCAGAATTGGGCCGACAAAATTGGGGGGGGGAATATGAGCTGGAACCAACCCGTTCCCTTATTTAAATAACCTTTGTAAAAGAAGGCAAAATTACAACTTCTTATAAAGAAAAAGGACTCAAGAAACAATTCAACGTCAAGTGTGAAACAGCACAGTTAGGCTTGAGACTCCCATTTTATCTTCTCACCATCGGGAGACATTAAAACATAACTGAGTCAGGGCTAGAAAAACATGAATCAAAAACTTAACACAAACAAATGCTGGAAACATGGGATATGCTGAAGTTTTCATTTTGTAGAAGTTTGGCTACTTGTGGTTAAGTGCAATTCCTCTTGTGTCGAGAGGGCCGGAGAGGCTGGTTGGCATCTGGAGGTCACTTAGTGGAAGTGCTGCTGGCAGTGGATTTTCTCTTCGGCCTGGTCTAGAAGCTCCAGCATCTCTTGGATGATGGCCTGCAGTGCACGGCCCAGGTCTTCCCCGCTGTAAGGCTTTCCAAGAGGAGGCACATGTACGAAGGCAGAGCGACCATGGCTCAGGTACAGAGATGTGTAATAGGTGAAGTCACATAGATACCTGTTAGGGAAGACAGCAGAGCATCAAATGACTGTACGTCTCTACATACCCACACCATAGATTTTCTTAGGTGGGATTTTTTCAGGTGGCTAAAATTCGTTTTGCTGGTGCCCCCGTCCCTCAAACTGGGGGAGTGCCGACCGCCATCTACTGTAGGTAATACACTGACTATGGGTAAGTACTTCATACAACCCCACTTCAGAAAATCAGAACTGTCCCTTTAAGCAATAGTACATCCTACCTTTACGCCAGACTTTGTACACTTTGTTGCACACCGTTTTACTTCTGCTGTCTGTCAAACTGAATGCAAATTGTCAAACTAAATACACCTCATAATGCAGATAGTACATATTGTGTACAGCTGACTTGTGTGTTTAACAAAGTGATATAAATGTGTTTTAATGCCCTATCCCTCAGGAGCTGTATCATGTGATCTAGAAGTGAGAGGAAACTCAAACGGCAGACTCAAAATGTAAAATAAAAGTAAATCATTACCTTCCAGCATCTTTGGAGACAGACACAGCTACTCCCAGACCCGAGGCCGTCACTCTCTTACAGACTGATTCCATGTCAATAACTGAGTTGATACAGTCCGGGCCTCCCACAATGCAACACTGCGAATCAGGACAGAAGCTGCTGTTGTCCAGGCCCTTGTAGCCATGATTTCTGCCACACTTCTCCAACGTGACGGTGGTGGCCATACCTGAGACTCCAACATGAACTACCAACTGTCAAACAAAGGAAACAATAAAAACACAAGTCAGAATTCATGAAATATTACTGCTCCAAAGTAAAAATTATATCAGTGTCAGCTCTCTTTGACTTCTCTGCTTGTTTGGACCCAAGGTGTCTAAGGGCCCTAACACACCAACCAGACGGGCCGACCGTCGGCAGAAAAGCCAGTCGGACTGATCAGTCGGGTCCCAAGGTCCAAAAAATGCCTCAGAACACACTGAGGCGACGCCGACTTGAGCGTACGCTCTGCGCGTGCGCGAAACGTAATACGTCTCCATACCAGCAGGCAGCGCTGCTCTGTATTGTTTCCATTAACAGTCTGATTATTTCCCAGAAAATGAAAACCGGCAGCTGATTGGACGAACGCGTCACGTGGGTCTGGTTTCTCCGGAAATTCACAGCCAGACTGTCATGGCGGCTTGTTCAGAATATGATCTCATATTGTACTAAAATAGTTCACCGAAACCTGTTTCTGAAAACATTTTAAGCGAGAAATAGGCCATGCAGTTTCTGAATCTGTCTTCATTTCAGATTGACAGTTTAAAAGATTTTCGTCAGATTTTGAGCGGCTCATCCGCTCCCCATTTCCGGGTGAGTCCCGACTGCCCTGTCCCCGACTGAACATGTCGGGTCGGCCCAAATGAATGCCGACGGCTCCTCAGACGGCCGACGGCACGGGACACACCGAACAGACTCGAGTCACGGACCTCGCCAGACGGCCCGACGCCCGATTATCGGGCTGGTGTGTCTTCTCTCTAAAAAGTAGCAGAAATCCACTTATATTCAACACAACACACAGATCTGAACCCAAGGAACCAGAGCCAATATGGACCCCTATAAAACCCAGGTATCAATTCCTTATAGAACTTGGGTCAATGCCACACTTAAGAGAGTAATTTGTTGCATAATTTGATAATTGTATGTAATTCAACAAGTGTTGCACATATTTATTATTATCTAATTGTTCTCACGGCCGAGCAGTTCCACTTATAACTTGCATTTGCCTTTACACAACACCTGAAACCTGTGGCAATAAAATCAGACCTAACCTGGAACTAAGGCAGACATGAGTTGTTGTATTGCTCTGTCAAAAGTTGAATAAAGTGGAGAGGTCACACCATGTTCTCCTCTTACCAGTGGATGATACTTCTTCCATAATGAAGGAACCAAACTCTGGACTGTCTGGTACTCTACAGGAACCTCGGATACATGCAAGTCCACTTCACCTCCCAGTCCGAGCTTCTTCAGTTCCTATCAGGACAAAACAAAAACATAAAAGCTAAAATACTTTTTTGCATTTTAATATAGATATTTTTATCTCAATCATCCTACAGTGATGAAGGTGACAATAAGTAAAGCTAGAAGTTTAAAGGACCTTTGAGTTTAGATAATACAAGTTATGAAACTATAGTAGATAACCTTGACAAACAAAAAGTCAAAGTGCTCATATTTTTTTATTGTTAATTTCTATTTTAGATGTATGATTCTTGACTTTTGCGGCACTTGTTTTCTGTTACGCACAAAAATACCAAGGCAAATTCTTTTTCAAAAACTTTTTTTGTTTCTGATTAATAATAATAATAATAATAATTTAAAAATATATATAAATAAACTATTCAGAACCAATGATAATAATCTATGGCCAAATGTTTCTGTGAAATGTTATTTAACTTTTAATAAATTTTAAAAATTGAACAGGAAATGTCAGTCCTTTTTGCGTTTTCTTATGGCCCGGACACACAGAGCCAATAATCGGCCGTTGGACAGTCTGGCGAGGTCAGTGACTCGAGTCTGTTCGGTGTGTTCCGTGCCGTCGTCCATCCGAGGGGCCGTCGTCCTTCATTTTGGCCGATTTGACATGTATAATCGGCAGTGCGGGCACTGCCGGCAGTCGGACTCAAATGACCCATCTGATTGGTTGAGTGCTAACCCGGAAACGCAAATCTGACGAAAATCTTTTAAACTGACCTTTGTTGATCTGAAATGAAGACAGATTCAGCAACTGCATGGCCTATTTCTCGCTTAAAATGTTTTCAGAAACACGTTTCGGTGAACTACTTTAGTACAATATGAGATCGTATTCTGAACAAGCCGCCATGAAAGTCTGTCTTTGAATTTCCAGGGAAACCAGACCCACGTGACGCAACTGCCTTTTCTGCCGATCGGCTCTGTGTGTCTGGGCCTTTAGGGAACAGATGTCTCTCACTTGCCTTGTCCTTTTCAAATAACATTATTTTGCACTTAACTTGAAAAAGGTGCATTATGAAAAAAACGTAACTGCAATACTCAACCGTCTTCCTAAATAGTATGATAAAAGCAAGAAATAAAAAATGCAATCATACATATTATAAGTAAGATAAATCTGTGTCAAATTCACAGCCTGTGGACCGACACCTCCCCCAATCTCAGGACAAGTAGCCCTGGACACTGACCCCCATTTGTATTAAAAAGAGGCTTGTTTGACCATGTTGGTGACCCTGCCACAAAGCGGCCTTTTGTTTGCCTTTAATATCCTTATCAAGTCCGTCTAGACACCCTGACAACCACCGTCATCCCCCACATGCAGTTTCCCCAGGACAAGCAGGACACAGAGAGCCTGACATGCTGCTGCTGCACGGTGGGAAGCCGGCCGGTAACTATCAGAACATCATGTAACCGCAACAAAAACTGGCTCAACACCAGAAATTAATTTTGGAAAAGTCACACCTGCTCTTATTTTATCACATTTACTAACAACTCAACATGAAGACTATTTATGCAGACTGTCAAGTCTTGGGTAAAACATGATGAGCTTTATTAAGTTGGTGATTAATGGCAATGTTTCTGTCCAAAATGAATATAAAGCATTTTGGAAAAGCTTAAGGACTTGTTTAGTCTAGTTTTACTATATTATATTTAAAAAAGGATACATAAATCACCACATTAAATATGATAAATCTGTGCGTTAAAACTGCAAAAGACAGGTAAAACACACCTGTACTGCTACCCAGCTGGCGTTGACCGCATGCTCTCCAAATGGCCCAAAACCTGCAAAACACATGTTATTTTGGTTGCTGTACTGCATTTACATTATGTAAACAATTACTGATTCTGTTTAAAGTAAAAAATTACAAAAAACTAAGCAAATAGATTTAATTCAGGAGAAGCAGATAGTGTATATCCACAGCGCTGTGGAGTAATTATTATGTAGATATTGTATGTAGTGTAAGATTTGAATAAAGATCATTTTAAATGGTTTATGGAACGACTGCTAGATACTGTCAAAAAAGTGTAATGGGATTAAATTGCAATATAAATTGTCAACAGTATACAGACATAAAACTTCCAAAATACTACATTTTCAGAAAACATAAACACTTTGATAAAAAAAAAGTCTACAGTGCTGCAGCATGCTGCTTTTCTTAAATTTTCAAATAAAATCAATCCCTATCACTAAAAGTCCTTCCATGCGTCACTCCATATGAACTATAAAATTGCAGCAGCAGACTATGGATATTCACTCAGGCTTGTTTATGTAGGGATCTATAACTGATCCTCTCCCACCACCCTACCGGGGGTCAGTGGGTCCCTGGGGGTTGGGGGGAGGGGGGATCAGTCTGTCTGACAGGCTGCTGAAAAGGAGCAGAGTGAGGGGCCGGCAGCTGCCAGCCGGCCCGCTATTGTGAAGGTGATGTTCCCAGGCAATGACACATCTTGTATCAGCTGGGACTGCGAGCTTCTGCGCCCCTTTGTGTCTGAAAAGTCACTGCTTCTTTTATCCTCCACTGATTCAATGTTCAAGACTGTAGTTTGTGCATTTAGAAAATATTATATCTACGTGTCTGGAAGTGAAGTTGCATTAAGTCTTATTTTGGGGAAAACAACCCTGAGTAATATATCAATATTCAAGGATATATTCATATCACTGTAATCATTACTTGGGATTTGTCTTATTTAGTTAATAGTGATGCGAAAATGTGTTTCCTAAAATGAAACATGCAAAGAAGCTTCTATGACAGATTGGTAGGATGCAGCAGGAAACATCAGGTCTAGGCCAGACTTTTATATTGTAATAAAGCAATGTGATTGAATCACAAATAAAATGCATGAGCTTCCATACAAAAACCTATACATAAATACTGGAACATAAGCATTAGTTGGTTATTTGTTATAATGTTATTTACTTTTAACCACTTTGTAATAGCTCTGCAATGACACCATGTCTGGACAGAGGCCTGGTGTTGAGAACAAGTCCAACTGTTGAGAAACTCACAAAACAAAGCCATGAAGAAGAAACACTCAGGCACTCGTTCTTTGTCAAAAACGCTGAACATGTTTCACTATCACTACAAAATACCTCCCTTAGATAGTCCATCTATAGCTCTGATATTATGATAATAATAATAACTAATGTTTGAGATAACTTTTGATTTTATTATCGTATGTATCTATGAATGACGGTCACATCTCGATTTTATTGACGTGTTTCGCAAAGAATTACACATTTGGAGGATCTGTAGAGATTCTACCAACATTACATTTCTACTGAATTATGTTATATTGGCTATTTATTCATGCTCAGCGTTACATGTTTACCCCTATTGTGTTTGATGTGGCCTTTGGCGAAAGACAGGAAACATCAAAAAAATAATTTCACCTAGCTTGTCAGTGGCGCTAATTATATAAAATATAATACACAACTGAATACCACTGTAACGTTGTTATTATTACAACCGTAAGCAGAACGATTCTTTAAACTGTCCACAAATGCAGCGGAGTGAAGCAGTAACAGCCTGACGCCATTAACGTTAGCAGCTGTCATCTCCACAACTTTTCCTCCACTTCACCCTGTTGTTCAGTCCGCCGACAAAGACGACAACAATCAACAATGGCTGGAAAAAGAAGACAAACCTGTAACGACCACAGTCCGTTTACTGTTATCCATCTCCCGTCCTGTTGCAGAGGATCTGTTGGCTTTTTTTAAGTTGTTTTTATGGACCAGTAGACCGCGGAGAGAGTCAATAGCCTGCAGAGCTGTCGGCTCCGTCTGCCAGACAGACACAACTACCTAAAACAGTCCTCTTTACTGCAGGCTGCGTGAGACGTGACGTGATGCGTCAGAAATGATACGCTGAATATTCAGTGGGGGCGTTCTTTATATGTTTTTGTTTCACTGGTATTTTTGATCTGTAGGCCTATGTGCTGTTTTTTTGTGTATAATCATTTCGTCAATAATAATTTAGAAAAAATGTAATTATGGGTAGTCAACAAATATATAAAAAAGTGTAAAAAAAAAAAAAGGCAAATAAATAACTAAATCTAACAAACTACACTACACACTAAATTACATATGGACAAAAAATAAAGTATTTAAAAATATTTTTTAATTTACAATCCTACAAAATACAAAATATTAGAGTAATGGTAACATCCCTCATATTTTCTTGAACACACATTAAAGTGACAGTAAATAACTATAATAATATCATAATCGTGATAATAATGACCATAAACGATTTTTATTTTGTGAAATACATAGACTGTAAAAGAAATAGGTGAAATATCCCAACTTGTAAGCGCTCCACTGTGACTGTTCTTGACTGTAGAGGGCAGCATCTTATAATACAGCCACGATTACACACCGCAACGCCGGAAACTCGTTAGAAGAAGACGAAGAAGAACAGTAGCTAGGTGGCAAAATCGTGTCAGTGAAGGGTCAAGACAGCAAGTGAGACGTTAAATCTTAAAGCTATTCTATCACAATGGTAAGTACTTAACTGTGGTGTTCAGATAAAACGTTAAGAGTTGTCTTTTAGATGTTCTGTAGCACGCCTGCTAACGGTTACTTAGCTAACGCTAACTGTAGCACTGTAGCGCTGGGTGACATAATGCTAAATTAAGGTAGCTAACGTTACTGTAACGTTAGCTAAGTTAAACACAATTGACACACAGTGGTTGTTTTCAAATGCGTGCAGACTTAACATGCAGCTACAGAAGACCTTAATATCGTGCTGGTGATTTACGCTTATTTAACTTTACAGTCTAGTGTGTTGCTTTGCAAAGCGGAAAGTACGGCGAGTATTATAAAGTAGCGCGAAGCTATAGCTACATAGTGTAGGCTAAACAGAAACCTTTTCTGAACTTTTGGAAAATACATAACGTAAGTTAACCATTAAAAGCTGCAAATAACAGATTTTGCCAAACACACTGCAGGACGGATTTTGGGTTCACTTTTACTGTGAACTTTTGCAAATCCAGATTAATATTTTGCACACCCTGCACAAACCCATACACCCTTAAAACAGTTACATTGTACATATTTGTTATAGTGTATTTTACATATTTTTATTGTAATACTTATATTCTATTTTTACGTTCTTGACTGTTGCAGTACTTTGCTCTATTGTTTAACTAAATAATGTTGATGAATTACTACGTGTGATCTGTTTTTCTGTCATTTCGCAGCTTCCACTATCTCTGCTGAAGACTGCCCAGAACCATCCTATGGTGAGGAGACACTGAAGCACTTAGCACTCTTGATGGGGCGACAACTTGACATATTTTACTGTCGATGATAAATACATTAATTGATTAATATTTAGCCTATAAACTGTTCATCATTATAAGTAAAGTGTATTTCAAGGTATCAGATCAGAAAGTGATCAGTGAAAAATTGCTTACAGACTGAAAGCAGAATCTTCTAAAGTATCAGATTTGATGTAAAACAGTTTTCCTATTATCTTACTATATATTGCATCATGTTCTATGTGCTGCTGTTGCTGCTTCAGCTCTGGTTGTCTCATTTCCAGGTTAAATTAGTTAAAAAATCATTCAAAAGCTACCTCCAATCTTAACTACTTTCTGAACTTCCAAATTTAATTGGATGAAGTTCAGTTTGTTTGTTTTTGCTGTTATTGTTTATTGTAACTTGAAATCTGTGTAGCCTATAATTGCTGTGTCTTGTTTTTTGGAGAAAACTTGCTCTAGCCTCTGTCATGTCATCCACCCTTGCGTTGTTTCGTCAAGACTCTAAAGCAGCATGCTGTTTTTTGTGTCCTTTCTCTCCTCAGCTGGTGGAGTTGAAGAATGGAGAGACGTACAACGGTCACCTGGTCAGCTGTGACAACTGGATGAACATCAACCTGAGAGAAGTCATCTGCACCTCGAGGGTAAAGCTGAGCTCTGGTCTCACATCTCTGCTATTACTTATACTGTAGATATAGTGCTTCTTACTATTAAGTAGGTAAAAGTAGACATCTCTGTGGTCCAGTGTTTACATGTTCAGTAGATTAGGCTGTAGCTGTCAGTGTTGTCTGCAGAGTCTGCTGTAGAGTAGCTACATCGCTCTGAAAATGTTACAGACCATTAATATCATATCGCAGCAAATGCTGTCTGCGTGGAGTTTTGAAAAACTGTAACCACACTTGAAACCACTTTATCGGCATCTCCGTGACTTCACCAAAACTGCAGAGCCGACATAGTTTGCACCGTCCGCAGCTATGCGTGTGTGTGTGTGTTTGTGTCAGAGCTCCGCTCTCTGTCAATTTTCAGAGAGGACAGATAAGCTTGAGCTTACACGCTCTCAGGTACCGAAATTTCGACGTCTAACGTGTAAAAAAGAGGGCAAATTTAGTGGTCGCACATGTGCGACTGGATGTAAAATTCAGTCGCACACACTCAAATTTTGGTTGCAAAATGCGACCATTTGGTTGCAGTCTGGAGCCCTGCACTCCCATGTACACATTATTATTATTTTTTTATTACACAAACAATTTGGGACATAAGAAAAAACAGACAACAAAAAATGACAATCACTCCCATCAAAACAGTACAATAGAAGACAATACAACCTAGCCTAAAGATATTCTACGAACTGAAGCTTGTTGAGCCCACCTTTTTTGTTGTTTTTTTACAAAACAACCTGTTTGACAAAAAGTGACATTATGTTTAGGATGCACTGACACCCTCACTCCACTCTAACAGGATGGAGATAAGTTCTGGAGGATGCCTGAGTGCTACATCAGAGGAAGCACCATCAAATACCTGCGAATCCCCGACGAGATCATCGATATGGTGAAGGAGGAGGTGGTGTCGAAGGGGCGTGGACGTGGAGGCACCCAGCAGAACAAACAGCAGGGCAAAGGAAGAGGAGGAGCCGGCCGCGGTGAGTGGAAACACTTCTGATGATCAGTTTTTGGTTGTTTCCAAATGTCTCTGCTAGTCCACACACTATCAGGAGCATCAAAGGTTTTGCCCAAAACACTTGTAAGAGGGCTCTTACAAAAAAAATCTGGCAAGTGATAATAATTAGGGGTGTAAGAAAAAAATGTCTACACTTGAGTATCGCAATATTTTATTTTGCAATACTGTATCGATTTTCAAAAACACAGTATCGATTTTTTTTTTTTTTTTTAGTTTACGTGCAAAAATATTCATGTGAAAACAGTGGTTCACGTTTATGTTGTGTTTAAACCCCCTACCACTAGATGGCTATGCTGAGACGCACCACTAGTGTCCTTGCCTAACAGTGCCTAGCAGTACCTGACTTTTTGCTAGAAACTAACAATGTAGCTATGGCTGAACTTTGGCCTACTTTAGCATATAACAATTTTGCTCACTAAGAACCTGTGAACCACAATCCCAAACTGGCAGTTTGATTTTCTGTGTACTGAATTGTTTACCTAAAGTAAACGTCTTTTGACTTTTATGCACATCATGTCTTTTTTTTAAATATTAGTTTTTCTAAAATTATACTTATAACAAATCCCAATATATTGCCTTACGCACACTATCAAAATATATTGAATTGTGACCCATGTATCGTGATACGTATCGTATCGCCAGATTCTTGCCAATACACAGCCCTAATAATAATATAAAAATGAACGGACCATTTCTCTTTATATTTATCTTGCTCTCGTATTTCTCTCTGTAGGTCTGTTTGGCGGTCGCGGCAGAGGAATGACTGGTCCTGGTCGGGGCCAGCAGCAGCAGCTGCAGCAGCAGCAGGATAAGAAACCGGGCAAACCACAGGGAATGAAGAACCAGCACTAACATCACACCTTCAACAACACATCCTGTTAATCAGAGTAATTTCTCCTTCAGTACATGAAGATAAAATTGACTCTCTGGTGTTTCCTTCTGCTGTGATGTTTTGTCAGGACAGACCATTGCAGAAATCACATCGGGAGACGTTAAGAGAAGCTGTGCTTTTGCACTAAATTTTGTTTTTCAGCATCTGTAAGTTGGTATTAACACTTTTTTTAGTATGACCATGCACCAGTGTATCAGTCAGAGCTGACAGACTCCTTCTTTAGAATCATTCATCATAATATGTCATCACAACTTTGCAAGAACATTTTTTTTATCATAAATCACATTGTATTATCCAAAAACAGTTTCCTATCAGTTGGTACACTGGAATGAGGTTTTTTAGTTTTAGTTATTTTTGTCAGCTGGTCTCCTCAGATGTAGTTTTCATGGTAAAGAAATTGCCTAGCCCCAACTTCTGTTGCATGAATATTTTTTTAACTTGCTCTTTATTTTTGTGTTGTTTGTGACTTTCTGTGGTTTGTCTGCTGCACCGTACTGTCCGATCATGGCAGGTAGACCAGTAGACTGGCAGTCGGGACAAGAAATTAGTCCCTGAAAATTTACACTTTTGTTAAAGCATTTGTAAGATGACACATTACGATCATTAGGATTTCCAGAAAAAAAAGATCTGAAATCTGAAATGGATAAGTTCAGTGTGTGTCATGTTGGTTGTTTCATTTTATTTTTGTAACAAAAGACAATGTTGTAATTTATTTACATTAGAACATGAGAATAAAACAACTTTTGTTAAAACGGTCGTATTTATTTAGAACAGTGTTCTTGTCTGCTATTGCAATATTTTACTGCTACACTTTTTCACTTCCCTTGGATAAGTGTGTTCTTTAAATTATATAGAGATAATTCTTGATTTATATCCAGGTTTAGCTAATGGTGGGTTTTAAAGTCCATAACAAAAAGAACTGTAATGAATAAAAAAGGTCTATGTGGACGATATGCTGTATAATCAAGACAAAAGTTAAAACCCCATGGGGATTTGCAGTCACTTTGTTCACATAAACAAGTTCATATCTTGAATGGGACCAAGACGGAGTAATTTTTTTTTTGGTAGCATTAATCTTACAAATTGTCTTTAATATGTAAACCTGATGAAATGTTGAACTAGATTACCAAATCCCAATCTGATTGACTACAGTCTCATTTACAGTGAGGAAAATAAGTATTTGAACACCCTGCTATTTTGCAAGTTCTCCCACTTAGAAATCATGGAGGGGTCTGAAATTGTCATCGTAGGTGCATGTCCACTGTGAGAGACATAATCTAAAAAAAAAAAATATCCAGAAATCACAATATATGATTTTTTTAACTATTTATTTGTATGATACAGCTGCAAATAAGTATTTGAACACCTGTCTATCAGCTAGAATTCTGACCCTCAAAGACCTGTTAGTCTGCCTTTAAAATGTCCACCTCCACTCCATTTATTATCCTAAATTAGATGCCCCTGTTTGAGGTCGTTGGCTGCATAAAGACACCTGTCCACCCCATACAATCAGTAAGAATCCAACTACTAACATGGCCAAGACCAAAGAGCTGTCCAAAGACACTAGAGACAAAATTGTACACCTCCACAAGGCTGGAAAGGGCTACGGGGAAATTGCCAAGCAGCTTGGTGTAAAAAGGTCCACTGTTGGAGCAATCATTAGAAAATGGAAGAAGCTAAACATGACTGTCAATCTCCCTCGGACTGGGGCTCCATGCAAGATCTCACCTCGTGGGGTCTCAATGATCCTAAGAAAGGTGAGAAATCAGCCCAGAACTACACGGGAGGAGCTGGTCAATGACCTGAAAAGAGCTGGGACCACCGTTTCCAAGGTTACTGTTGGTAATACACTAAGACGTCATGGTTTGAAATCATGCATGGCACGGAAGGTTCCCCTGCTTAAACCAGCACATGTCAAGGCCCGTCTTAAGTTTGCCAATGACCATTTGGATGATCCAGAGGAGTCATGGGAGAAAGTCATGTGGTCAGATGAGACCAAAATAGAACTTTTTGGTCATAATTCCACTAACCGTGTTTGGATGAAGAAGAATGATGAGTACCATCCCAAGAACACCATCCCTACTGTGAAGCATGGGGGTGGTAGCATCATGCTTTGGGGGTGTTTTTCTGCACATGGGACAGGGCGACTGCATATTAAGGAGAGGATGACCGGGGCCATGTATTGCGAGATTTTGGGGAACAACCTCCTTCCCTCAGTTAGAGCATTGAAGATGGGTCGAGGCTGGGTCTTCCAACATGACAATGACCCGAAGCACACAGCCAGGATA
Organism: Sander lucioperca; assembly: GCF_008315115.2. Classification (NCBI taxonomy): domain Eukaryota; kingdom Metazoa; phylum Chordata; class Actinopteri; order Perciformes; family Percidae; genus Sander; species Sander lucioperca. The sequence continues at coordinate 13,168,745 of NC_050183.1, forward strand.
ACCAAGGAGTGGCTCTGTAAGAAGCATATCAAGGTTCTGGCGTGGCCTAGCCAGTCTCCAGACCTAAACCCAATAGAGAATCTTTGGAGGGAGCTCAAACTCCGTGTTTCTCAGCGACAGCCCAGAAACCTGACTGATCTAGAGAAGATCTGTGTGGAGGAGTGGGCCAAAATCCCTCCTGCAGTGTGTGCAAACCTGGTGAAAAACTACAGGAAACGTTTGACCTCTGTAATTGCAAACAAAGGCTACTGTACCAAATATTAACATTGATTTTCTCAGGTGTTCAAATACTTATTTGCAGCTGTATCATACAAATAAATAGTTAAAAAATCATACATTGTGATTTCTGGATTTTTGTTTTTAGATTATGTCTCTCACAGTGGACATGCACCTACGATGACAATTTCAGACCCTCCATGATTTCTAAGTGGGAGAACTTGCAAAATAGCAGGGTGTTCAAATACTTATTTTCCTCACTGTATCACAGAATAAAAAGACAATTATGTTAAGATTTTAGACAGTTGGTATTTACAATTAAGTATGCATACTTGCAGTACATTTGGAGTAAATTTATATTATTGCATAAACATTAAATTCTAAAAATAACAGAGTAACAAGTGAGAAAAATACAAAGCACACAGGTGCAGTGGAGAGAGAGGTATGTGTATGTGTGTGAGCATTTATGTGTGCCCTAAAAGTGCCAGGCCTTCTGATAAAACAGGTATGACTCCTTTCCATAGCCAAAGCCAAAGTAGCCTACACCCTCATCCTTAAACTGTTTCTGACTTATGACATGAGGCTGGTGGCCCACTAATATGTGACCAAACAGAATTGAATCCGAGGTCCTTTTGGGACACACGTATGATTTTGTCATGGCTGCTGCTGATCCATACTCCTTAATTCTCTGCCTCCAGCTCCAGAAGTTACTGAAATGTCATCTCCATGCATTAAAGGAACACGCCGACTTATTGGGACTTTAGCTTATTCACCGTATCCCCCAGAGTTAGATAAATCCATACATAACCTTCTCATCTCTGTGCGTGTTGTAACTCTGTCTGACGCCCTCACCGCTAGCCTCTTTCGCACTGCTACAGCTCCTTACCACGGCGCTTCTCAGGTGCTGCAAGCAAATCACTCCGCCCAAGTAGCAGAGAGTAGCAGTGCTTCACCTTTCTGATAATATAGTTTCCAGAAGATGGCTGTGTCTCATGTGACGGTGTTATTTGTACCTCTGTGACTATGCAAATCACAACATGTAAATAGGAAAATGTTGGCGTTATTTTGTCACTTATTGGGAGCAGTAGGCTAGTTGGAGCCGGTTACCTCCAGGATCTGTGCTAAGCTAGGCTAGCGGTGGATGCCTCTGAAAGAGTTACAACACGCACGGAGATGAGAAGGGTATGTATGGACTTATCTAACTCTGGGGGATACGGGGAATAAGCTAAAGTCCCAATAAGTCGTCGTGTTCCTTTAAATATTTCATCTTTTCAGACCCTGCCATTCCCTAACTGTCCAGCAGCTGTCCCTAGAGAACTTTCCTGCCTCTGCCACAAAAGCCATTCCCTTAACGCAGCCCAGTATTAGTCCTCAGTCAGTACCAGTACCTTTCCCTTGCCAGTTTGTCTTTGTCGCTTATGGGGCAGCACGATATGAGAAAGATATGTGATAGCCTATGCGATAACATTGTTGAATATCGCGATAAAGATACTACTTGCGATAAACAGAGACATTCAAATGTCCTCTTACATTTTAAAGTGTAATTACTATGGAATGCTATTTTATTAACCCTCCTGTTGTCCTCGGGTCAAGTGAAGTCTGACCCCTTTTCAAAGTTTCAGAAATGTGGGTTTCTTTCAACAAAATTGCCCAAAAATAACATGAATGGTTAAACGCAGCGCTCTTCGCAATTAAAATGTTTTAAAAAACGTCAAAGAATGTTGACTAAAATTACATAAAAGTGACAAAAGCGCCAAAAACATTGAAAAAAGCGACTAAATTGAAAAGCCTAGAAAACAGCAGAATATAGCTTTGAAAAAAGTGTCAAACAAGTCACTAACAATGTTTTAAAAAAGTTAAAAAAAGAAACTGTCAAAAATGTTGAAAAAAGTATCGAAAAATGTGTTGATTTTCAATTTCAGTTTTGACCTGGGAGGACAACACAAGGGTTAAATAAATGAATTTTACATAAATGAATACATATTCCTATGAAATACATCCTAAAAATAAACAAATGAGGCCATAAATATATACATAAATGTAAATATAAATGTATAAAGTCCCCTAAAATAAATAAATGTAAAACCCATTTATTTATTTATTGAACTACAGTGACTCATTTATATTTTTATATTTACATTAATTTATATTAATATATATATTATATGTATTGCCTTCATTTATTTCAGGATGTATTTTATAGGCATATTTATTTATTTATATAGCCTAATTATTCGTTTATTTGTATAAAATGGAATTCCATAGTTTTCTACTGATACTTAGTGTCAGTAGATAAATCCCTTAGTGTCTTTTGTTATGTGACACAGTCTTTCATGATGTGTTAATTGTGCAAGTTGATATCGTAATGACAATAAAAAAATTATTTATAGTAAAGCCCTAGTCTGCCTTGTCTGCCCGTTTCAGCACCAATGACCATTTGCCTGTCCTTAGTCTTCTTGGTACTGTGGCTTGTTCGGACTGATCTGTTGCCGACTTTATGCTTGACACTTGTAGGAGTAAAAGATGTTTTTTCGAATCCAATTCTACCTCCGTTGTCTGCATTTAGGTTCCAACATGTGTACAGATTGTGATGTCTAGTTGTCCAAGTTTACCATTAAGTTCTAAAATCCTTAATGTTATTACATCCATCTGTGCTTTGGAGTGTTGTAAACACAGTGTAATAAAGCAGCAACTTATTTGTCTAATTTCCTTTTTTTTTTTTTTTTTGGGCATTTTCAGTCTTTATTTGGATAGGACAGCAGAAGACATGAAAGGGGAGAGAGAGGGGGAATGACATGCAGCAAAGGGCCGCAGGTCGTAGTCGAACCCACTGCGTCGAGGAGTAAACCTCTATATATGGGCACCCGCTCTACCAACTGAGCTATCTGGGCGCCCATCTAATTTCTTTAAAAACCCATTCTGGATATGTACGGTTAATTTGGGAGAAAAATGTAAAATTCCTCTTTTTATAAAATAAAACAAAACAAGAAGAAGAAAGGCTGTAAAAGGTGACTGGGAGAGATATAACAGGACAATTGGAAGAAAAACTGCAGTAAAGAAGAGGACTAGGGAGCAGAACAACGTTTTAAGTTTAATTAAATTCAAAACTAAGGCTTTGCAAAAGCAGGTGAATTGCCAAAAGGTCTATTTTATGTTTATGGCACTGAAATAAGTGGGATGGGTTAGGGTTAGTGGGATGCGTTGAGTTCATGTGGGGGGAATGTGTGGAATATTTCCTCCCAAAATGCAGGCATGCATAATATCCAAGATGGCATTTGTGAGGGAGGAAAATAAGACCATTTTCCACTGCCTCTGAAGTCAGTGCTCAAGGAGCGTGCTAAATTATATCATCTCATTGCTAGGCTGAATTGTTGACCGTGCTAACAGTCTTGGACTGTGTGTGTGTGTGTGTGTGTGTGTGTGTGTGTGTTGGGGGATGTGGGAGCTAATCTCAGTGCTGGGATATTGAGTCCTCCTCCTCTTCTTTACCACCCACACATCTCTTCCACAGACACACTATTGCAGGCGCCAGCCAATCACAACCTCTTTTTCTTTCTATTCCTTTTACCTGCGTCACTCTGCATGTGTTGCCATGGTGATCACTAATGCTCCCCCCACACTTTGTTTCTCTGCCTCTTTGAATCCGACTTGTGGCTGATGATGCAGGCAGGCTGCACACGTCATCACTTCCCTCAGGAAGAAGGCCTATTTTTACCACTGGGCACATAGTATACCAAGCTGCCCAACATATTTATGGAACCGCATCTATCCCAGCATGTCTGGAAAAACATCTCTGCCCCCACACTCTGCATCTCTCTCTCCCTCTCCATTCATCTAACAGAAATGCTGTTCCTTCAAATGCATATTTTTATTCCTTGAATTGAGATGACAGCAGTAATGAAGGTTTTACATAATCTTGTTTTAGTATCTACACTGTTTTATCTTTGATACTGTCACCAAAGGGAGGTTCCATACACATACTCACCCTACAGGAGGAGGTCAGAGGTTAGTGGTCAAATTCACCCAAGGAGCACTAGCCTTACCACAGCTGGTAGAGTTTCTGTGTTTTGCTAAAGGGCACTTCAGCTGAGGACTTGCCTGTTGTGCCAGGGACAGATAACAGTGAAGGAAGTCAGCATGATATCGCTCACAGGTTTCTGACAGGTCATTTTGAAACTAGGAAATTGTGTTTACTATTAGAGCTATGTTGTAATTTTCGGAGGCAGAACTATCATAGTGAGGCAAGGAAAAAAATTAAGCCAAGTGGACTAATAAGCATTTACAAAGCTACCACATACTACCACAAATCAGGAATGTGCTGGATGCAAAAAATAAAGTGAATTGAAAAAGTCAACACATTGGACACTGGGTCTTTGCAATAGGGGTGTGCTGAGGTCAGGTTTAAATTGGGCCAGAGAAAGGTAGAGCTCAGCTCTATCTCCTTCAGTATCATATCACACTTCACTTTTAGTTTTTTATTCTCCCAATAACATTAACATGGTGATGTTATTGATGTAATTTACTGCAAAGACAGATGTTAAAGGGAAATTCTACAACCAAACTTATGTTATCAAATACTGATTAATGTTATCAATTGCTGTTGCGTAGTTGTTTTGGATATGCTTAAAAGGCAGTTAGAGGTATTAACCGCTAGGAAGGGCACACCCAGGTCACCTTATCAAACGGCTAGTCAAGCTTTTGTGAACAGTACTTTCAAATCTAGTGGGTGGTGCTAGGGCATCATATATGGGGAGGTTGAAATTCCCTGGATTTTTATTGTACAACATGAGGTTCCTATGGCTATAGCTAGTAATAGCACCTGTGACAGAGACCTGGCAGACAAATCCATTCCCCATAATCTGGAGAGCCTCTGGACAGGTGTCATGAGGACTTTCTAGTTGTTTTGTAGTCCGGTTGTTTTGCCTGGTTTGTTTTCTCTGTCCCTGTCTCCAGCCTCTGCTCACTTCCCCCAGGCCATGTACTCTCCTCTCACTCCCCAGACCTGCCACCCTCGAACCATCCACTAGATGCCCTCAGACTCTTGCCAGTCCACCTGACAGCCCCTACCACCTACACACCTGCTCCCCCACTTTCCTCATCAGCCCTGCAGTTACCTGACTTCCACCACCTACACTCACCTGTTTCCACTTTCCCTCATCAACCCTGCAGTTTATAACAATAGTTACGTTATTGTAACTCCAGATTCTATGAGTATAGGCGTAGCCCTCTAAGCCACGCTATTGGGTTTATCCCTTCGCGCGAAAGGAGAGAGATCAGCGCGTCTTGCCTTGGCGCTGACAGCCTGGCTCTCATGACAATCGAGTTTATGTCCACGCCCAGATAAACTATCGATTGTGTGGGAGCCAGGGAGCTTTTCTGCCAGTTTATGGCGAAGCCCAGCGTCTGCAGGTGCTGCAGAACTGCCACAGTGTCCAGCTCTCAACCGTATGGGGACAGACTCAGCTCAGTGGGTAGCTGTGTCATGTGGGGCCAGATGTTTCGCTGGGCCACAGTCTGCCACGCCATGACTCTGGACAACGCCACCGTGGACGCCGTGGTCAGGGTGAGGATTGCGGTCATAGCTTTGCCAATCTCCGTGGCTAGCTCCGGAGGAAGAGCTCCCGGAGTAATGGACATGGCGGAGACGGCGGAGGCTAGCAAAGCTATATTGTTCTGTGCCGCGAGACCCTGGGCCGCACACTGGTGTGACCGGTCAGTGACTTGAGCACATACCTGATCCTGGGGCGAAGGAGGCGTAGCCTTCGGAAGCAGGATGTACGCCAGGCTCTGCTCCAGGGGGGGACCAAAGGGAAGCCCGCTTCTGTGTCGCCTTGAACCCGGGTAAAAGGGGAGTAGCGAAAGATGGGAGCCTTCAGTTTCCCGGGCTGGGAGAGCGCCTCTTCCACAAACGGCCGAAGCTCTGTGAAGCGCGGCCAGAGTGGGGCCCATGAGGAGGGCGGCTCCTGAGCGTAAACATGAAAACATGTAAACTGAGCGGCTGGAAGCCTCTGGAGCGCTATGCCTCTCAGGTCTGCCGCCTTTTTGATGATCACCGGCAGATTCAAAAAGAGAGTCTTAGCGGTGAGCCGCCTGAGGCAGAGGAGAAGACCGCCGGAGCGGGGCCCTTGGCCATTCCGGAGATGGGGAGAGCCGCAATGGGAGGGCATCAATCCCCGTCTCGAGGTCCAGTTCTCCCAGGGGGGAGGAGGGACAGCCGGTGACGGAGGCGTTATCCGAGGGAATCGAGCCATTGGGCTCGTGCACGTCGGCAAAGCCTTCCTCCGGCGAATCCAGGGTGTTGACGGATTGACGTCTGTCTGCCCAGCTGCCATCCCCTTCCCCGCTAGCCTGACACTCCAGAAAAGCTTCCGCCCGCCGGTTAAGCTCTTTAGATGGCAGGCGGATGCAGAACTGGCAGGAAGCATAAGCGGCGCCAAGGCAGGTCTCACAGCGGGGATGGAGGTCCGGCGGCAAGATGCAGCCGGTCCAGCAGGTGGGGCAGAGGCGAACACCGCTGGAAGTCAAGCTTGTCTTCATACTGCTAGCTTGAAGAAAAAGTAGGAGCAGAGCAACGGGTCCGCTCTGTTTATATACAGTATTTGCGGACGTAGTTGAGGCCCGAACGGTACGCAAAGGCGGGAAAGAAAATCTTCACGACTGCGCATGCGCGAAGGGATAAACCCAATAGCATGACTTAGAGGGCGAAGCCTATACGAAATAAAACTGGTCCATTTCCACACACTCCTTGCCAGTTTGACAATGTTGCCATGTGCTTCTTACCTTTGCTTTCTAGCTTTTTTATACCTGTTGTCTGTCACTTGGAACCTTGTTTTTTGTAAATTGTTACCTGCCTGAACCTCTACTTTGGATTTCCTTTCCTGCCTCAAATTTGTTTGCCTGTATTCACCCCCGTAACAACAGGAAGCACAGACTGACAGTGTTTAAGAACTGAATAAGATATCAATAACTTATTTTTTTTATAGGCACAGCTGCTGCTCTTCATGGCAGAATTATATAATACTCACTAATACACAAATTTATATGTGTGAATGTGCTGCTGTTTGCCTGTTGTGGGGGTTCTGTACTTAACGTTATCTGTGCTGCTGGAGATTATAATTCTTGTATTATTATAAAATTTGTATCCAGGTTTAGCTAATAGTGGGTTTTAAAATCCATAACAAAAAGCAGAATTGTAATGAATAAAAAAGGTCTATGTGGACGATATGCTGTATAATCAAGACAAAAGTTAAAACCCAATGGAAATTTTCAGTCACGCCAGTTCTTTGTTCACATAAACAAGCTATATCTTGAATGGGACCACAACCGAGCTAATCTTTTTTTTGGTAGCATTAATCTTACACATTGTCTTTAAAGTTTTTGAAAAACACATTTACACGTAAGCCCGATAAAAGGTTGAACTAGATTACCAAATTCTAATCTGACCGATTACAGTCTCATTTATCACAGAATAAAAATACAATTATGGAAAGCTTAACAGATATGTTTTGAAAAACTGTTCTGATTGAGATCTCAGGCTACACATGTATATAAATTGATTTATTGATACACAAATGGAATCATTTCCAAATTTAATAATCATTTAGAAAATATTTACTGCTTGCAGATGTACAACTGTAAAAGATGACTTGCTTTTCCCAGTTTTACATAAAATCTGTATGTAAGCAGATATTGGACATCACTTTGGTATCTGGAACCTTGTAACACACATTATTTTTGACATTTGGGATTAAAAATAGTTGTTTCATTAATACAATGTTAAGACAAAGACTCTGAAGGTGTTTTGTTTTCCATTACCTGATTTAGATTTTCTAAAACTAGAAAATATCAGTAAAGAGTACATATACCCATTTTCAGGCTTTCAAACATCCCTGTCGTCACACACTACAATCATAGTTTTCTAGAGTCTATAACCTCAAACATGACCAGAATGAACAATTAAACATAAATCAGATAAATCTAAAACATCAAACAAACCCTCCAATCAATTCCATAACTGTCAGCTATATGTTCTTAAATGTGTATGAAAAATAAAATGTAAAGTATAATATTTTTTCTGTACTAGTTTATTGTACCACCATGTAGACCCATTACCCTAATTATCAGATTCTGGTGGTCAGTAGTGAAATAGATTTTAGCCCAAAAATGTAAAAAGCAATCCTGAAACAGATAATATAAAGCAGTTACACAGTATATTTTCCTGAGTAGATCCTGACATTTTCTTCAAATGAGGCTTTGGCATTGATTCTTCAAATTATTTCTAATATAATAACAAAAAGCATTAAATGAGCAGCTGGCTGAAGACAACACTAAAACTGTCAGGCAGCATTTACTCTAGTACAATCAGGTTTGGTATACTTTATCGTTTTTAAGGTCTTTCATACATAATTATCACAGAAAGATCGATACAAAAAAGAAACAAATAAAAGACAAAGTAAAATCAAACTTTTTTGGTTTCGAGAATGTATGATCAGCAATTAACCTGATAAACTCAAATCTCTCCAAAGTCATCCAGTTTATCCCTCCATCATCCAGTCGTGTTTGGCTGTGGTGGCGCATTTCCAAGTCTCCACAATCTGGGACAGCAGCAGAGTTTCAGGAAACTTTTCCTCCACGTAAAGAGGCACCTCCACTTCTTTACGGTCCATATAGGCACACACCGTCTCTTTCACACTGAGAAGGAGGAAAAGTTGTAGATAATAAGGACCATGTTTGCATACAGGAAAGCTAAAAACAGAAAATTATACCAACTACATAAACAACATGAAACTTCAATGCTGATGTCGTGGTAGTTTTTCCTACATTTACTGTCGACTGGCCAGGCTTGTGATTGACAGGAGCCAACCACAGAGAACATATTACAAACAATCCAATTGTTTTCTCTCTTGTCTATAGCAGTCATAATTTATAAATATTAATTGAACAAATTACATTTTGAATTGTTGAAAGAGTGCCATGCCCCCTCGAGTTTAAATGATTATTGGAAGTCCCTAATAACTTAAATCTTCAACTGACTTGACTGAGTAAATGATGACCACATTTTGAGGGGCTTATTTCTTTTATTTATTAATGTTTGGTTTTACAAGGTGTTACCCTGGTAACATATGGTAATATGTGTATCAAGCCTCATGACAAATGCCGGCTGGGACAGGCTCCTTTCACAATAAGTACTTTAGAAAATGGATGGGATGTTTCTCAAAGTGTACATACAATTTTATCAGCTTGTTGCAGAGGTGGGACAAAGTCATTGTTATGCAAGTCACAAGTAAGTCTCAAGTCTTTGCCCTCGAGTCCCGAGTCAAGTCGAGTCAAAGATGAGGCAAGTCCCGAGTCGAGTCACAAGTCAAAGCCAACAAGTCTCAAGTCGAGTCCAAAGTCCTACCATTTTAGTTTCGAGTCATTTCAAGTCCTCTTACCACAGAAATAAAATGTATACAAATCATGTATGTCTGTAAGATTTGTATTTATTTAAACCTCTTTTTATACAGTGACATTAATCAAATAAGGGCCCGCATGTTTTGCAAATTGCAACTCTTTTTTTGTCGACTACCTCGTAATTTTTATAGCCAAACGAAACTATCTTCGGTATCATTTTGCCAACTGGCGCGTTGTTGCTTGTGCTTCATTGGTTGTCTTGCAATGTGCCTGCTTAGATGCTGTCGAATCAAAACAACGTGGGACTACAGTGATTGGATGTCGTGCAGGCAGCGCGCGTGCTCTCTGCATGCATACAGGTGGTGCACATTTTTTTCACAGATGCAGATAAACTGAGAGAGGCGTGGCCGTGTGAACATTTTCTTCCCCAGTTTTCATGGGAAGTAGCAAGTCTTCTCGAGTCAAAAGGCGCAAGTCCAAGTGAAGTCACGAGTCATTGATGTTAAAGTCCAAGTCGAGTTGCAAGTCTTTGTACATTTTGTCGAGTCGAGTCTGAAGTCATCAAATTCATGACTCGAGTCTGACTCGAGTCCAAGTCACATGACTCGAGTCCACACCTCTGGTTTGTTGCAGTCTATAGTAAATAGTCAAAAGTCGCTGTCCTGATCAGTTCACACAGCCTGCTTCAAGTTAGAAACACATGTCTATATTTTTAAGGAGGTATGTCTGACATCACCACATCCACTGCAGATATCACACTGTGCGTTATATTATAAAACTGCTCAGATATTTGATAAAATGCAGACACAAGGTCATCACAAGCAACGGGACACAGTCCAAATTCTTGTCTTAAACAACGGAGAAACAAAACAACAGTCTCAGCACTTTATTGTTGCTGAAACACATTTTGTAAATATGATGTTTAGGATTCGAGCTATCCAAACAATGGCCTCTTTAAACTGTTGTGGTCAGGGAAGCGCTACCGCACTCATAGGGCCAGAAGGGTCATATAGTATGTGACAAATAAAAACTTAAACACATACATGTTTTTATGCTGCATCATTCCAAAAAATAAGGAGATATTTTAGATGTCTTCTGCACAAAATGTAGCCTGACAGAGGGCATTGGGAGCTCCAATAAGATAATAAGTGAGTTTGAACAAAGTTTAGCTACACAGTACGAGTTTGTATTGACAGTGAGGTTTAGGGGGTAATCCACATCTCTATTCAGGTCTACTGTGGGGAACAATTGCATTAACAAGGAAATATTTTGTTTAACAGGTTTACCTCCAGGATGGTTTGTAGTTGTCGGTGGCCCTCGGACGTCCCAGACTCAACAGGAGGAACTCGTGCATCTCAAGCAGCCATTGGTCCATGTTTCCCCTGGACATGAACCCTTTTAGCTCAGTCTTGTCTTCCTCTGTCAGCGGTATCAGGTACTCAGCTGGATACCCCGAAAAGGGCTCCTTTTTTATAGAAACATGGAGTGAGGTATTTTATGTGTGAAACATTGTATATTATGTGTAAAATGTTTTGTTGAAGTATACACTGAAATTAGCCAAAAAAATAAACAATCGGTCATAAAAGCATAAGTCATGATCCTAATGCCCAGTTTTTTTTTATTTTCTATTGTTGTGATTCTACTTGTTTAACCAGCTTACCCTCTTGAGACACAGCATGCTTTCAGATTTGAGGGAGGAGAGGAGTTGCCACAAAGAAACACAGTGTCTGAGCTTGCATCTGCCCAGAGCCTAAGGAAATAACACAGCAGAGTAAAGAGTCTGTTCCATACAGTCTAAAAGCACACAACAGGGATTTAAAAAAATATTACTTTATACCTACAGTTTATTTTCTTTAGTTTTGGGGTTTAGAGGATATAATTAAGATGGGATTTATTATTAGGAAGCTTTATTTTTGTAGATTAACTTATTTCACTTGTGTTTTTTTGATGCTGATCTGACATAATTTAATTAATGGTAATTAAAATATTCGTAATATATATTAGTTTTAAATGTCCCTATTTTGTGTAGATGGGGAACTACATAACATTTACTGTAAGACAGTGAAGTGATGTATTAAGCTTGTTTTCAGAGTTGTTTTGTCCAACTGTGGTGGTAATTAATTACTTTACTCACGACCTGAAAGTAGTTATGATGTATGAAATTATAGCTTCACAATTTTTCAAGTCTGTCTTAAAACAATAATTGGGTGCCCGCATGAACACTGAAGCAGGTTTTGCTGACATAGCTCTCCTTTAGCTTTAACCTTAAAATATACAACAAACAAAGAGGCTGCACACGCATTAACCTGCAATATGTGACGATCGATGTGGTCGGCCATCTTCAGGATGTCCTGGAGGTAATTGACCAGCGACATCATGGGATCACCCCCAGTCATTGAGAGGAAACCCAGGAGCAGCTCCGCGATCTTGAGCGCCTCACACACCTCGCTGTAGGAGTCCAGCTCTCTGGACAAGGCGTTCCGGGTCAAAGAGGGCAGAGTGTCCTGAAGGAACAACAAAGTATGAATAAAGCCTGAAGCCATAATGTCTGTTGTGCATTAATATGTGCACATTACAATTGTCAAATGTCATAGTTAAAATTGACTGACAGTCAAACTATCTATGTATGAATTACCTTCTGGATGAGATACCATTAACCGTTAAACAAAATGTTGACCCACAATGTAATAAAATAATTAACAGGTGAACTCAATGATTTGTACTGTTTTAAATACAACAAGAAGCCATTTAAAAGAATATAATAGTTTGATTAATGAGCATTAGGTAATACATCTGTCAAAAATAAAACCCTGCATGTTGGACTATAACCTTGTAGAATGCAATCCTGAATAAAATGAATCAGCAACAATTGTAACAGATTAATACTTTAAGGTCATTCATCAAGCAAACATACCAAATATTCTCTGGTTTCAGCAGGTCACATAGAGCATTTGCTGCCCTTCTGTTTTATATAATTGTAAATTGAATAACTGTGGGTTTTGGACTCAAAACAAGACATTTAAGGAACCCTGGGCTGTGGTAACTCGTGATAGACATTTTCACTATTTTCTGATGCTTTACAGACAAGAAAATTACCAAAACATTAATTGTTAATGAAAACCATCTTTTGTTGCAACCCTAGTAAATGTCTTTCCTTAAATGTCATCATCATCATCATCATCATCATCTTCTTCCGCTTATCCGGTAACGGGTCGCGGGGGTAGCAGCTCCAGCAGGGGACCCCAAACTTCCCTTTCCCGAGCCACATTAACCAGCTCCGACTGGGGGATCCCGAGGCGTTCCCAGGCCAGGTTGGAGATATAATCCCTCCACCTAGTCCTGGGTCTTCCCCGAGGCCTCCTCCCAGCTGGACGTGCCTGGAAAACCTCCCTAGGGAGGCGCCCAGGGGGCATCCTTACCAGATGCCCGAACCACCTCAACTGGCTCCTTTCGACGCGAAGGAGCAGCGGCTCTACTCCGAGCTCCTCACGGATGACTGAGCTTCTCACCCTATCTCTAAGGGAGACGCCAGCCACCCTCCTGAGGAAACCCATTTCGGCCGCTTGTACCCTGGATCTCGTTCTTTCGGTCATGACCCAGCCTTCATGACCATAGGTGAGGGTAGGAACGAAAACTGACCGGTAGATTGAGAGCTTTGCCTTCTGGCTCAGCTCTCTTTTCGTCACAACGGTGCGATAAATTGAGTGTAATACCGCACCCACTGCGCCGATTCTCCGACCAATCTCCCGCTCCATTGTTCCCTCACTCGCGAACAAGACTCCAAGGTACTTGAACTCCTTCACTTGGGGTAAAGACTCATTCCCTACCTGGAGAAGGCACTCCATCGGTTTCCTGCTGAGAACCATGGCCTCAGATTTAGAGGTGCTGATCCTCATCCCAGCCGCTTCACACTCGGCTGCGAACCGATCCAGTGAGTGCTGAAGGTCACAGGCCGACGATGCCATCAGGACCACATCATCTGCAAAAAGCAGCGATGAGATCCCCAGCTCACCAAACTGCAACCCCTCTCCACCCCGACTACGCCTCGATATCCTGTCCATAAATACTACAAACAGGATTGGTGACAAAGCGCAGCCCTGGTGGAGGCCAACTCTCACCTGAAACGAGTCCGACTTACTGCCGAGAACCCGGACACAGCTCTCACTTTGGTCGTACAGAGATTGGATGGCCCTGAGAAGGGACCCCCTCACCCCATACTCCCGCAGCACCTCCCACAGTGTCTCCCGGGGGACCCGGTCATACGCCTTCTCCAGATCCACAAAGCACATGTAGACCGGTTGGGCATACTCCCAGGCTCCCTCCAGGATCCTTGCGAGAGTAAAGATCTGGTCCGTTGTTCCACGACCAGGACGGAATCCGCATTGTTCCTTTTCAACCTGAGGTTCGACTATCGACCGAACCCTCCTTTCCAGCACCTTGGAGTAGACTTTACCGGGGAGGCTGAGAAGTGTGATACCCCTGTAATTGGCACACACCCTCTGGTCCCCCTTTTTGAAAAGGGGAACCACCACCCCGGTCTGCCACTCCTTAGGCACCGTCCCCGACTTCCACGCAATGTTGAAGAGGCGTGTCAACCAAGACAACCCCTCCACACCCAGAGCTTTAAGCATTTCTGGACGGATCTCATCAATCCCTGGGGCTTTGCCACTGTGGAGTTGTTTAACTACCTCAGCAACTTCCACCAGGGAAATTGACGACAATCCCCCATCATCCTCCAGCTCTGCCTCTACCATAGAGGGCGTATTAGTCGGATTTAGGAGTTCCTCAAAGTGCTCCTTCCACCGCCCTATTACCTCCTCAGTTGAGGTCAGCAGCGTCCCATCCTTACTGTACACAGCTTGGATGGTTCCCCGCTTCCCCCTCCTGAGGTGGCGAACGGTTTTCCAGAAGCACCTTGGTGCCGACCGAAAGTCCTTCTCCATGTCTTCTCCGAACTTCTCCCACACCCGCTGCTTTGCCTCTTTCACGGCAGAGGCTGCAGCCCTTCGGGCCCTTCGGTACCTTGCAACTGCCTCCGGAGTCCCCTGGGATAACATATCCCAGAAAGACTCCTTCTTCAGTCGGACGGCTTCCCTGACCACCGGTGTCCACCACGGTGTTCGTGGGTTGCCGCCCCTTGAGGCACCTAAGACCCTAAGACCACAGCTCCCCGCCGCAGCTTCAGCAATGGAAACTTTGAACATTGTCCACTCGGGTTCAATGCCCCCAGCCTCCACAGGGATGCACGAAAAGCTCCGCCGGAGGTGTGAGTTGAAAGTCTGTCGGACAGGGGCCTCCTCCAGACGTTCCCAGTTCACCCGCACTACCCGTTTGGGTTTACCAGGTCTGTCCAGAGTCTTCCCCCACCCTCTGACCCAACTCACCACCAGATGGTGATCAGTTGACAGCTCTGCCCCTCTCTTCACCCGAGTGTCCAAAACATACGGCCTCAGATCAGATGAAACGATTATAAAATCGATCATTGACCTTTGGCCTAGGGTGCTCTGGTACCAAGTACACTTATGAGCATCCCTATGTTCGAACATGGTGTTCGTTATAGACAATCCATGACTAGCACAGAAGTCCAACAACAAACAACCACTCTGGTTTAGATCAGGGAGTCCGTTCCTCCCAATCACGCCTCTCCATGTGTCTCCATCATTGCCCACGTGCGCGTTGAAGTCCCCCAGCAGAACTATGGAGTCCCCTACTGGAGCCCCATACAGGACTCCATTCAAGGTCTCCAAGAAGGCCGAATACTCCGAGCTCTTGTTTGGTGCATACGCACAAACAACAGTCAGAGTTTTCCCCCCCACAACCCGCAGGCGTAGGGAGGCGACCCTCTCGTCCACCGGGGTAAACTCCAACGTAGCGGCGCTCAGCCGGGGGCTTGTGAGTATCCCCACACCCGCCCGGCGCCTCACACCCTGGGCAACTCCGGAGAAGAAAAGAGTCCAACCCCTATCCAGGAGTATGGTTCCAGAACCAAGACTGTGCGTAGAGGTAAGCCCCACCAGATCCAACTGGTAGCGCTCCACCTCCCGCACAAGTTCCGGTTCCTTCCCCCACAGAGAGGTGACGTTCCACGTCCCCAGAGCCAGCGTCTGCTGCCCGGGTCTGGTCCGTCGAGGCCCCTGACCTTCACTGCCACCCATGTGGTACATATTAAATGTATGTAATATATATTTGTGTTTTGACTAGGTAGATGTAAGATGAAATCTAATTGTATAATGTAATATGTCATCATTAATTTACCTGATGTACTTTTCCTTTAACAGCTTTGAAAATGGTTTCATAGTCCCTCTCTTGTGTGTTGACCAGAGTAGGAATTCCCTACAATAAAGCATAAAAGAAAGTGAGTTTAGTAAAACACGGAAATATTACTGTTAAATAAGTAAGACATCAGAGCAGATAAAATACTGACAAATAAAAGTCAAACACAATGTTACAATTTGCTTGGTGAAAATGTCTTACTGTGTTGTTAACTAACACAATGAAAACCATCTGGTTTGCTAGTACAAAACGATATGACAGCCCAAAACAAACCAAGTCAAACAAAATGTGTCTGTTCCATATGGTTTTAGTTGGCTGTAGCCACTGTTTTAAGATGATCGGTATCGCTACATGTAGCGCAAGGCATAATGGAGGTTCCTTGCCAAGGGGGTGCACAATCCAGGCAACAATAGACTGTAAAGAGCTGGTTAAGCTTGTGTGAGTCCATTTAATGTCTTGTCATTTTTCTTTAACCAAACCAGGCTGTGTGGACTCACTGTGCGTGTGATGAGGGGTTTTCCCTGTAGGAAACGGATGAGGATCTGCTGCTGGATCCTGGGCAGGTCATATTGTGAGATCGTTTCATGGCCATGTTCCAAGCTGTACTGGCAGTTGGATAAAACTAGAGGAAGCAGGTCCTTCTCCAGCTCATAGTGGATCACATGCTGCTCCGTTAGCGCTGCCACACTCACCTTGTAAGTGCTGTAGACATCACAAAGCAAATATACACTTTTTAGTCCTGGAATGACATTTATTAATCCCAACCAAAAATGCATAAACTTTCATTATTCCACATTTTTTGTTTAAAAGTAAGATTTTTGGAATACAGCAAACATGTTTGGTTTTCAGCAGACGTGAATGTTCCATAATATATCTATCTTGGTGCTATTACAAAATTCATACATTTTTCACCCAACACACAGTGTGTGTTTGCATGTTTAGCTTGTTCACTACAGTCGTTGAAAAGTCTGCATGTGCATTATGCTTTTACCAAATTCACATTAGGCCTTTTTCAAGGATAGGCATAAGCCTAGTATCTGTCATACTACTTACACTAAACAAGGATTGCATTAGAAAGGGTTAGTGTAATGCCAAGTATGAACAGGAATAATCACAGCAAGAAAAAGCCCTTTCAATGTTCATTTTGGTTTTAGACAGACAAAATTGTGAACCTCACCTTTACGGTACAATGACAAAGCAGCATTGCTGAAAAAAGCATTTCGCATCATGGACCCTTAGACAACGGACCTCCCGCTGGAGGACGCGGGAGATTGTTGTTTACATGATCCTATGATCCTTATGAAGTGTTAAGAAATATTTGTTCATGTTTCTACATCTAGAAATCGTTTGGATCTATATGTTTTGTGTGTGTTTATTTAGTAAAATTCGTTGAAAACCGATGTCCGGTGTTTGTATTTGTTTACAATTTCAATACTTTTATTAATTATTTAGTTTTTATTGACACAATTTTTTTTATTTAGATTTTACTGATTTTAGGGATAAGAAGCATTTGAAGATACTCCAGGAAATGACATCACAATAAGCAAAAATGCCAATGTAAGCACTGACGGGCCAGTTCTATTGCAGAGTTCAAAGGGTTAAACTGAAACATTCTCCCCAGCTCGTTGTTGGTCAACAAATTTGTTTTTGTAGCTCCATGTATGTTTTACCTGCTGTCCTCTCCAGTGTGGCTATCCACAGCGTTCACCAGCTCATTGTGTAGCGCCACCAAGTAGCTGACCAGCCCTGTGGCACACAGGCCTGGACCCTGCCGCCGGGGCAGGAGGTACTGCAGATCACTGTTCAGGTCCAAATCCTCGCTGCAAAATTCATCTGGAATTTTCAACTCACCTGTAAGTTGGAAAGGACAAATACATAAAACATTATGTCCAACACAACAATATGTTAGCATGTACTCATTATGATATTTTATTCAATCACTGTTGCACCAAAGAAACAACTTTTTTTTTAACCACATGTAGCCATTACAGCTCTTTTTCCAAAGACATAATTTTGAAACCAGTGACGTTTGTAGAGTGTGGGCAGAATCACAACACTAAATGTTAACCAACAATTCTGTTAACTTGACTAGAGATAGTTAAATGATTGAGTATCTAAGCTCTAATAATGGAGTTACAGTAGCTGTACTCCGATTACAGTGTAAATGTAAACAACATAACTTGTGTTAAAGTGTTTACTGGATACGTGAAACAATTGCAGAATTGCTTTGCTCTAGTTACAAATCCATTATTAAGATACATTTAAACTAAACTCAACCTAATTTATACAGCATTTTAACATGACAAAGTTGACCCAAAGTGTTTTACAATACAGACAAAAACAGAACAAAATAAAGGAGAGGACTAGTAAAGTTGTCATTGCGACTGTCTCGATCAATGCATTTTTAAGAAGACAAAGGGAAGATGGGTGTTTTACTTACTGCTAGTTACAGACACTCTGAGCAGATTCCATGTTTGTAGGAAGATGACAATGTGTTTCTCATACCACTTCCTCATTTCTGAAAGAAGAAATGTTAAAATATTTACATAGTTCCTATGACAAAAAGTGGAACAATCAATTAAATGTTTGTCTCGCATTGCCAGACCTTCCTCCACAGCGCTGCGTAGGAGGTTCTGGCTAGACCACAAAGCATTCTGGGATGAGAGAAAAACGTGCTCTGGTGTATTGGCATTACTTTAAACCAATCACAATCGTCTCCGGCGGCACTAAGTGCTGGACACAATGACAGTGCCTCTGCAAAATAGCCTCAGGAAAGAACTTGTTTTGGTAGACCGTGTACGTTCAAAGATTGTTTTAGTCGTGCAACAGAAAACTCAGATTGGACAGATAGTCTAGCTAGCTGTCTGGATTTACCCTGCAGTGATCTGAGGAGCAGTTAACCCTAGTCATCAAAAATAGACCGCAGTTTAAAATGCCAACACAAAGAGAAAATGAGGGACATCCGGCCGAATTTCCAGAGGAACCAGAGCAATCACCTAAATGAATCGTCGTCGATATAATTACATGCTAACACTTTGAGAACAAACCAGGCTTAGGTCTAGTTATTGCTCAAAGATTTCACAGCTGTACCTGTTTGTTTCTCAATGAACTCTCCGATGGAGCCCACTATCTGGTCAGTTGCGTTCTGGAACTTTCTCACCAATCGTTTCTGCAGGATTAGGATGTCTGGAAGGAGCTTAATCTGCCGAAATTCTCTCTCCTGAAAAAGAAAAGACACAAATTCATCATATGCTCATAACCATATGCAACATATATTAAGTCATTAAGATAAATGACCATAATGTATCTCTGGCCCATTTATAATATTGCTGATCAAAACGAATAACTATTTGTCAAAATAAAAAAATAATTTTTCATTTTATTGAATATAGAGGTTTTTATTCTGATTTCTTTTTTGAAAGATTACTGGGACAATAAGGGAAAAAAAATTCACTCAAACATTTCAATTACACAGATAATAAAATAATTATAAATGTATTGTGCATGACTTCCTCAAATTGTTTTGGAAAATAAAAGTATTATGAGTAATGGGGCTAAAAAAAGAAAAAAAAAGTTATCCTGACGGTGGTGATTGGGGATCGGCTACACAGCTATCCCCAAGAAATTAGAAGGGTGTATCCCCTCAGAAGCAAGACTGTATTCATCACTCATGTAATGGCAAATTATTACTTTTAGAATATTAATGCAGTGCCCGTTTGGAGTGCGTGCCTGTTCAGAAGGATTGCTTGGTTCCCAGTTTTTTTTTTTCACAACTTTTTCTAACTATAAGCGCAGTTCAGTCGCGGCTCGGCTGCGGCTTATTTAGAGATTCGGCGTGTCACCTTATTTTCATCTAGCCGTCACACATCCAGGTACCGATACCGGTACCTTAATTTCGTTCCGGTACCCAACGGTACCTTTTTTGACACTTTCCCTCCGTAATGACAAAAAATTTATTTCAGTTGTAAAAATGATTTCAAACCTATTTATTCTATGTACTTTAGAATTTTTTTTTTTAGTTATTTATTTAGAACATTTAATACTCCACACAACATAAAACCCCTCTCTCTCCCCTCCCAACTCCGTACCTACAACCTATCAGATCAGATAATTATTGATTTCTTACACTGGAACTTTTATTCTTGTATTTGTATCGTATTCTATTTTAGCCTTTTTTTATTTCCTATCTCCTTTTAATTGCTCTTAGATGTTTTATGTAAACTACTTTGAATTGCATGTTGCTGAAATTTGCTATAGAAATAAAGTTGCCTTTCCCTACAACCTCCAGCCTGTCAGTCAGTCACCAGGGCATAGAGAGCACTGTTGTGCCTGCCTGTCACAAAGGAAGGGTAACCGTGCTGTGGCCGCTTTCAGCTCGCAATTATATTATATTGCAGCAAACGCTATCTGCGTGGAATTTTGAAAAGTGTAACCACACTTGCAACCACTTTACCGGCATTGCCGTGACTCACTTTGACTTAAAGTGGAACTATTATGCTTTTCCCTATTTTCTGTCATATCTATGTTATAATAGATTTTTTTATGTTAAACATGGCCAGAGCTTCAAATAATGAGGTAAACATATTTCAGAGAAATCACCATGAGCTAAAACGTTCAGATTTTCAACCTTTAACAGTTTTTTCTACTCTCGGCTAGGTGTTACGCAACTCCAAGCCGGCCATCTATGATTGGTCATCTGCTCCAGGCAGCAACTACTGGAGTGTTTTTTTAAGCTACTGTATCTATCATCTAAGACGTAATCTTGGATGCCTGCCGATGTTGTTAATTCTCCCTAATTCCAGGTCACATTACTCTTGAAACATTTCCGATTATGCAGTATTTGGTTTAAAAGCCTTTATTTAGATTTTTGATGGTAGAAAGTGTTGCTATATTGTGTTAGTGTCCATTGCTAACTACAGTAGCTGCATGGTAACGCTAGATAGCTGTAATCTTGGCGGCCAATGTTGGTAATTTCTCCCCAATTTTGGGTCACATTAATGCCGGAACATGTCCGGTTGTGTAGTATTTGGTTTAGAAGCCTTTATTGGTGATTTTTCAGGGTACAAAGTCCTGCTATATAGGCTACTCCATTGCAGTCAGTCTCAGTGTTTTTTGAACATTAAAGCATGTAAACATGTTCTAGTAGAATCACAAAATACAAGTATGAACCTGAAAATGCTATATAATAGGTCCGCTTTAAACAAACTGCCAAGGTGTTGCACTTCGCTCCATCTATGTTGGAGCGGAGCCCCGCTCTCTGTCAACATGCAGAGAGGACAGATATGCTCGCAGTTCTCTCAGGCACCGTTTGATTTAACATGAATCGGTCATTGTTAGTAGGCTACCAACATAATTTGGTTGTTACCTAACCCTATGGGCAAGGGAGCGTACAGTGATGTGCCCCGCCCCGGGCGAGAGAAGGAGGGAGCCGGGCTCAGCCTAAACAGCATGCAGAACGGCCGTTCTGCATGCACAAAACAACGTGCTAGAGAGCCCAAGAGCCCTGCCGTTCATCTAACGTGTCTGTGTAGGATTGTATTTGCATGTAAGGTAGACAACATTAGATTTTTGGCGGATAACCACTTTTTGGCATATGACACCCCCCCCCACCCTGCTGTACCACTCATGTGTGGTAGGGACACACAGAGATATCCAAATTTTATAGAGAGATGAGATATCTTGTGGACATGGTTGACATTTGGTCTAAAGCTGTCCAAAATGCAAATAGTTCATTCTCTGAATGTGCAATTACTAAAATGAATCCACCATTAGATTTTAATGTTGTGTAGAAGTGGAATCTTTGAATTGCTGGTGGCCCTAGATCAAAGGTCAGGAGGTCAAAGATATCATCCCTTGAAAATGAATATCTACAACAAATTTCATAACCATCTGGCTAGTAGTTGTCAAGACTTCTTGCTCTTGACCAAACTGATGAATTTAAAGTCATTTAGTCACAAAGGTTTACATCTCACAGACATTCACCTTCTGCAGAAACCTCCAGAGAAGAGGCAGCTCCTCCTTTTGGTCATACTGCTCCACAATGTGTGTGAGGCTGAGCAATGAGAACCTCTCCCTGCAGCTCCACACCGCTGAGCTGTGGACCGGAGAGCCCTGCGGCAGCGACGTCAGGAAGCTACAATCATCACCAAAGGTCGTCCTCATGATGAAGTTGGAGGATACACGGGAGTCATTCCTGATGCTGCCCTTTGCTTCTTGCAGGAGTTGATCAAGATCCTATAGGCACAAAATATTAGCAGTAGTAGGAGAGTTTAATGCAGCAATGGAAAAAAAAATATTGTGCAAAAGAAACCATAAAAATATCAGCATCCATCTGCAATACATATAAGAATATGAGGAGAAGCATTTATTAAAATTAAACATAATTCAATAATTATAATAAAATTAGCTTATAATAAAAGTATTCTGATATTGACATTGATAACTGAGTATATGGTCATACATTATAACTATCTGTCAAACTGGCCATTTTCAAATATCATAAAAGCTTCATCGTCACTAAAAAAAGGAAAAGAAAAATGTAAAATGGTAAAAAGGTAAAAGGTTACCCTCAACAGAGGTGCCATCATATCTGCAGCCACAGTAGTCTCCCACGTGTTTCTGGATGCTTTGGTTGTTAGGTAAGGATCAATATCAGCTAAAAAAAAGTCAAACGGAAGGTATTTTTGTAAAATGTACTGTTATGCATGTATGTATGTATGTAAAAATAAACAAACATTCAGAAATAGTAAGATCCTTTATACAAATACAGGTTTCTATGCCTATCCTACAGATTTAGAAAAATCCAATGCTAAAAAATCTTGTAATTTGTGTAGGTTGTGTGTCCGTCTTTTAGTTTAGGAGACAGAATCAATATTTTTTCACTGTGCATGACAAATATTTACATATTGACAGAGGACAATAATCCTGGAACTGAACAAGCAAAAATGCCTCAGATGGTGAATTGGCAAGAATGAATATTATATGACTGACATAACGTGCAAACACTTTAGTTTTATCGACAACAGTTTATAGCACACAGTACTAGGTGGAATTGCTATTGGAGGTATTGTTTGTTCTCTATAAATTAGAGTGTGGTCTAGACCTACTCTACCTCTGAAGTGTCCTGAATTATCGTGCAACTAACAAACAATTATTACAGTTGGTGACTGACTTACAGGGACTGGCCTGCAATAGCTCTTGAAAGGATTTGAGCACCAAGTGGACAGTTGTAACAGTGTCGTCCGCTCCTCTTCCCAGTGTCTGTGACAGCTGATTCAGATCCTTTATTATGTGTAGACTGAGAAACAAACAAACATCCTCCACAGGTGGCTGGATGATGTGCTGGACAAACTAAAGATATAGAGATTGGGGGACAATGTCATAGATTCAAAAGAACAGCCATAATTAATAGTTCTTTATATCTATTTTGCGGAGAGATTAGTATCTGGATAGAATCATTTGATACCCCTGCTACACACAATGTCAACTCTGAAATATTGTTGGCACTTACAATCCAAGAAAGTTACCTACGGCTCAGAAAGTGCAACACTTAGGGGTTGATATCTAATTTTAAGAGCAAGTCTTCATCTGCTCACCTGGGACTTCTCTGAGGCTCCCAACAACATGGCCAAATGTGTAACCAGCCTGACCAGAGTGAAGGGACTCAGAGATATGTTTTTGGTGTCCAAGGCATCTGGGTTGTTTCTCCGGTCAGGGTCTCCTAGGATGTGGCCAGGCCTTGTGTTATCCCTAAAACAGATTACAATATCATTAAGTAAGTAGTTTGGGGGAGTTGTATAAATGTAACGGTACCGGACATATATTACAACTACATTTAATATCAGTTTAAAAAAAGGAGTCACAAATTATCATCCTAGTCTTGCTAGTCTCACATTAATGATACTAATTTGATTTTGTTTAATATAAAACAGTTTTCTTAATATCTGAGTCAGTAGAATTGGAGTAATCATGTGACACTGGAAATGTCACATGATGTTCCCATTAATCGCCATAATATGGGAAGCTGGAAATATACTAGATGTTTTTGTATTTAAACACCATGAATATAAAAATACTGAACCTCTATTGCTGTGGGTGGTCATTTATCTTGTGTTCACCAAAACAATCTTTTTAAATTTAAAATCGTTGCTAATGCTTTAAAAACTATACAGCAAAACTGAAACTGTGTCTTTGTGGCCTTGCTTTTTTCCACCGACAAACTATACTTAATACTTTTGCATGATCCCTTGCTATATTATGTCCCATGCAAAATCCTGTTTAATGATACTCACTGCTGAAGCTGAATTTGTCTGAATCCCTCCAAGGCCCAATGATTTTCTCCTCCAACCTCCTGGCCACACTCCAGACATCGGCCTCGCTGCATGGGCAGGCCGCACTGCAGAGGAGCACAGCAGATCAGATCATTTTCTTATCTACTCTATGTATTTATAACTTCATGTCTGTAAACACTGTGCAAATAAATTAACTGGTACTGCAAAAAAATTGCTTACCTCATCAACAAAGCATGGATGATTATTTGGACAAACTGTGAAAAAACAATCAACCAATTAAAATAGGCTTAAATCACCTGAATTATTGAGACAGTTTATGTGACTCCTTTAGCATTTGATATGATGACGCAAATTCTAGAGCAATACAGATTATCAGAGGACTTTCAGACATCTGTTATAGAAAATTGTTTATTCAAGATAATTATTTGAGAAAACTAAGCTGCAAAAATGAATGAAATTAAATTAAAATGGTGGTTTATTTATGAATGAATGATACTTACCATACCAAGTGAGCTGCCCATAGTCTTGTTGTATAGCTGCTTGGGCAACAGCTAACATGTCATCAGGCATTGTGGGGATAAATGCCGCCTGTTAGGTAAAATAAAATGAAAATGTTCAAAAGTTCTCATAAAACTAACATGAAAATAATCATTAGTTTTTATTAAAGCTATGAGTATGTTAAAGAGCTTTTCCTTACAACTGTTCTGTTCTTCTTCAATCTGTCTTGGAATACAAATACCCATCCACTTAAGTTTAAAAACATCCCTAGCACTAGATTATGCAAGGCACCTTAAAGTTGTAAAATTGACAGCCTTCTGTCATGTAACACCAAGGAGAGTTGCAATGATCTAAAAAGTCCAATATGACACACGTGTACCTGCATATTTTCAGGAGACAGACCAAGTTGCTTGAGTGGCATCACCAGAGGATGAGTCCCAGTGAGCAGCACAGCTGCCAGATGCATGATCAGCTCGATGATAGTGTTGTCCACAATAGTATGACCAGGGTACATGGCCAGGGCTCCCAACCTGTTGTGAACCAAGGCTGAGGCAAAATCCCTTACTTCTCTTTGATGTAAATACCTTGAGCCCTGGATGAGCTCTCCAAAAGCCTGGCATCGCTACAGGGAAGATATAAGAAGACATACAGTGGCAATTTTTTTATATCAATATTAAACAATTTTCACTCAACATACGTTTTTGAAATTACTTTACAGGCTGCAAACAACAATGGTTGACATGCTTTAAGTAGCAAATGAGGCAGTATCTTTCATGAGGGATTAATTGATACCCTGATTGTTCTTTACTCATAGTCACTTTTTCAATTTGTAAATTAATAATCTAATCCAATTTTCTGAATGATATCACCAGATGTTTAACTCTCAGCGGAATACTATTGTTTAAGACGTTTAATATATTATTCAATTTCTACAATGGTGTATCTTATCCCTCTACGTACCTCAGGGGTTGGATGAATGCTTGTATTTGCAGATCTATACAGAGTAGTAACCTCTCGGAAAAGCGCCAGGAGGATGAACATTGTTCGATTTCTTGGTGGCGCGGTGCATTTCTAAATCAATGTAAAACAAACAATAATTAATGAGTGAGCAGCTACTATTCAGACTGAATGGATATTTGGTCCCAGTAACAACTATGGTAATGAAATCGATCTCAAGGAACAGTCAAAGTGTTTTCAAGTTTTAGCCCTTTAACTGCATAGTTTTAGACTTTTAAATCTATATTTTCTTCATTCCAGGTAATAAAGTAAATTTCCTAATATACAGCGGCAGTGTTTGATTGATAAAAATGATTACCTGGGATGTAAAGTAGATTTGATTTGTAGTAAAAAGGCTAAAAGATTCAAACTCATTGACATGTTATGTATTATATACATTGTATAACTGAAAAGAAACAGCTTTCTCATACACTACCCATATAGACTGCTGGTTGGAAAAAAAAAAGATATTCTGTCCCTTGTGTCAAAACAATGTACCATTTACAGGAATGGGTCAAAAGTATTACTTGTAGCAGCAAAGAGTTTGGTAAATTAAATTTAAATACCTCGCAGACGTCTTCTATCTGCTCAATATCACCGTCCACTACTGCCTTGGCAACTGCATCCCTTACTGCCTTGTATTCCTCTCCATAGGCAAGAAACTGGTCCATATGGCCTCCATCTTCATTCTGGTCACACCATAAAATGAGTTAGAGGAGCAAAAACAATAATAATGTAATATATCCAAATATATGGATATTAAATAGATATGAGATGTCCTGTTGGCTCCCTGGTCCCAAAATAATCTAATAACTGGGATACATTTGACTGATCTGGTTTGTTTCCATGTTTAAGTAAGTAACAACCTGCAAATAATAATATCAAATGATAGTGCCTTGCTGATGATTGGCCCTACTGGCTGCATCATGTAATAATTGTGAGATGTTTACATATACATTTTGTTTTATAGTAGATATGCTCATGAATGGTGGTGTACCTGCTGATGGATCTCTGTAGGGAAAAGCCAGCTGAACTGTGGTTGTTTCACCAGCGTCTGGACGGATTCAACACCCTCCCATTCGCTCAGTTTGCGAATCAAATAAACGCGGTACCAATCATTTCCACTGTCCTCACAGAACTTAATCACCATGTTCAGGAAATCTTCTGCTCCATCTGGGACATTGTTGTCTGCAACAGTAACACAGTCCAATAAACTCTTAATTTTTGTTATTGCTAACCAATGCAAACTGTCAGCAGTAGTGAAGTTATCTCTTACCAGACAGACTGTCACTGATAAGCTGGGCAGCCATGGTGAGTGACAGGCGCAATCGTGCGATGTGCTGCAGATGTTGAATAGACACTGTTGCTGAAACAGAAGTACCATCAGCCAAAAAGTTGTGCAGGAATTGTGTTTCATCATTGTAAAATGGCTTCAGCTCTTCAGCCGTGTCAGATTCTTGAGGCATTTTTTCCCACATGGAGTCCTGCAAAGAAAAGATATTAAACTGTCATTTCAACTGACTCGTGTCAGCAATGAGCAGAAACTGAAACAACAGTTTGTGATACAGCTGCCATCCAAACTCCTCCTGAACCCTTCCTTTCACATTCAGATACTGTAGGGGTAGACAAATAGCAGCCTGTGGGCCAAATCCAGCCCTCTAGCAAACGTATCTGCCCCCCTGACAAAACAGAACCTTTCACTTTCAAAGCTTACATCAAAACTTGTGCATGCTTTTGCACATATGCAAATCCCAAATATGACCTTTTAAAGGTCCAATATGTAATATATTTACTGTAATAAATCCAACAATGACCCCAATGCATCATCAGATATTAAGGATATTAAGGGCTGTAAATTGGGAAGAGAGGACCGTGAGTTTGCAGTGTGTTTAGTGATTGTTGCCGTAATTCTAAGCCAATAAAGTGTGTTCAGTCGGGTGGAGAGGACAGCAAGGTAGTGTTATTTTTAGCGTATCCTACCGTAATTCTAAGCCAAAAAGTGTGTCTGTCAGTTGGGTACAGAGCTCCGCGTGAGCACGGGCTTCTATGACTGTCAATATAACTGGGGGGCGGGGGGGGGACGTCTCTCTCCAGTATTTTGAATTTGTACTGCAGTAACTATTTAAACACTAGCTGTCAGTATTACATATTTCACCTTTAACATCTAATACTGCAACCCCATGATGAGAGCAATCAATATATCAATACATTTTATTCTTAAATGCATCAAAAGAAATAAAAAAAAACATTTACACCTACACTCAAACACTCTGTAAAAAGCAAATAGTAATAATTTGGATGTCTAATGTCCTGCTAGAAAAATAATTTGGTTTTGGGAGATCACACTTAGTATAGAGTGTGAACTCTTCTTTCTACTGTATCTATCTGATACATTTCTACACTATTCAACATAATAAAACAGTACTGTTATATATTTGTTTAAAAGATGTTTTACCTCCAAGCAGTTGATGTACAAAGCATAAAGCTCTGCTTTATCACCCTCATCCACAAATATGCTTTCTTCAACAGATGACAAATGCTGCTGCAAATATTCCTGGACTTCATCAAAGCTGAAACACAGTTAGGTTCATCATACACTTGATACAATGCAGAGGAGCCTTAAAATGTGCAGAAGAGTAGATTAAATCTATTCCAACATTTTCTCACAACCAAATCCTTCAATGTGATTAAAACAGCAATGCTGTCAAACTCTTTTGCACTGTTGCTGACAGAGCTGCCATTTATATCTAACAGACAGCATCATTTACATTCAGATGGGTAGTTTTGACAGCATTTAGTTTACCAACCTGAACTTCAGAAGCAGTTTGAGGATCACAGATCGCACGACTGGGTTTTTATCAGGTGACTCGTCAAAAGGCGACAGATCTTTGGTGTGAATCTGTTTATGTTCTAGTTTGAAATATGATTAAGAGTATATATTAGTAACATATTAAAATTGAGGGGATAAAAGAAATTAAGATAAAAGATAAAGAAAGATAAATAATTAGTGTAAAAAAAATAATTCCATAATAGGAATGTACTGTATGTACTGTACAAAATGGTCAAAGCTGTCACATAGTATCAGAAAAATCAAGGTTCATTAGAAAATAAGAAAATAAAGAGGACACATGCGGTATATATGATACATGATGTTTCTTTGAGCTCTACCTGTGGTACCTGTCTCAACCATCAGGTAGGACAACAGGTGGGTGATGACACGTGTTTCTGGTGGCGTGTTGTCCTTGAAGCACACAGTGGAGAGCAGATCAATGAAGAAACCATTGCAACGCCGCCTAAATTCTGCATTTTTCTTGATAGAAACACTGCAGAGTCACAAAAATCAAATGCAACATAAAAATTAAAAATCAAGGTGAGGAAGTTATATCTGTGTTTATAAGAAAATCTCCAAATGTGGCTAAGCTAAGTCTACTGATTCCCCAAATATCAAACTCTGTCAGGGGACTTTCTTGCTTGAATGTACATGCCACTGTATGTCTTCTTAGTGATACTGTCTTTCACGGTGACATCTACTGAATCACATATGTTCACACCCACTACATAATAAGCAAGTCTATTATATACTACGACTGCACACATATATACAGGATAGGTGAATGCACAATAGAAAATCACTGAGTGATATTTGTCTCACTGCTCAATGTCTGAGTGTACATATTTCTTACATGACGGGTGGCTCATTAAACAAAGCTGCTAAGCACTGTACAGTGCAAAAAAGGCTCCTGTGTACTTAATAACCACAGTGGTGCATTGAGTAAAAGTCAATAATTAAGTTCATACTAGCTTTCATCACCTTAATAGTCTAACTCTAAAAGCTCTCCAGTTGCTATTCTTTACATGAAATATAAAAAAACCTCACCTGATATCTTCAGAGACATGTGGTTGAAAGTCATCTGGTAACTGCTGCCTGCAATTGGGACAGGAAGTCTGTCCTGCATCAAGGCTCTCCCTGATGCATGTTGAGCAGTGGATGTGATGGCATGGCAGCTCTACAGGGTCCTGAGGCTCCCTCATGCACACCCCACACTGAAGTCCAAACCTTGGTGAAAATAAAAACCAAGGTCAACCAGATTCACTGAAGTGCAGCGAAAGAACATTCTTCACTATTTCATTTAAAATAACTTAACTGTCAAATTAACAAGCCCTTACCGAAACAACTGATCACTTGCCCCCTGCTTACAGGATTTCAGTACTTTAATCACAGCTTGAAAAGCCTTCATTGATTTTACATCAGAGTTTCCCTCCAGAACCTTTGAAATAGGTGAGAAACATTGGACATAAATAAAACAAAAGCCATAATGGTAATTGTTCACTTTTTTCAGTTGGCTGACATTATGTAAAATATAATAGTATGAAGACCATTATGAGAATTAGATGAAATTAGATGGGTTAAAAAATTAACCTGGGTCACATTGGATGAAGGCCACACTGATTATGTCTGTTAAAAATCGACTCACCTTGCTTAAGGTTTTAGTGTGATTCAGGACCAATGTTCTGAGCTGATTCTCGTCATTACGGAAACCCAGCAGCATGTGTTCCACAAACAATGAAAGGATGTAGATGCGCTTCCAGCCATTACTATAATATATAACAGATCATAATCACATTTAGTGTGTTGTAGAA
Organism: Sander lucioperca; assembly: GCF_008315115.2. Taxonomy (NCBI): domain Eukaryota; kingdom Metazoa; phylum Chordata; class Actinopteri; order Perciformes; family Percidae; genus Sander; species Sander lucioperca. The sequence goes on from NC_050183.1 coordinate 13,199,053, forward strand.
ATATATGCAGATTCACTATCCTCCAAGGCAGTATTTTATATCAGTGCTGGGTTTTTCCAGGAAATTGGTAAGCAGAAATACATGGCCTTTGCAATGAGAAAGAGCACCACTGCTTGATTTGCCTGAAGCTTAATAAGTTTAATATTGTATTATGCATAAAAATCTTTATTTTAGGTGTGGTGGGCCGCATCCACTACAAAAGCTGTCACAAAGTGTTTTTAAGTCCTGCTTTTCCATTCTGCCTGTTCCTCCCATCTGCCACATTCTCCATCCATCCACCAGATGCCTTCAGACTTTCCCACCTGTTAGTCTCTAGTAGCTACTATAGTAACGTAGCAAATTTAGTTTTTGTGCACTGCAAAAAACTGGGGGCTTGAAAAATACTTTCTCTGAGCTATTCACAGTGTACTTGATCAATTGTAAGGATTTTTGACTTTGGCATTTTTTCACTATGCGAAATATGCATCCATACAGTTTCAAAATAGCTCATGGTGTTAGTGATAGATCACCAGTCTATCAAAGGACTTATAGACACACATAAAGAGCAGTTTTGGGAGTAACACATTACAAAAGTAACACAATTACAGTAATGTAGTGCTTTTTGGTGTAATGTAGTAATATAATGCATTACTAATATAATTTCGGTAATTTTATACACGTTACAATCTTAGTAATGCGAGTTACAACGCATTGTACCCGAAATTAAGTGGTGTTTAATTTTTTAAGAATTCACCAACACCGCAAAACATTTCGGCACCAAAGGAAAAAGATCAGAGTAAAAGAGCCAAGTTATTTCCTGTTGCTGGAATTCGATATATATAAACATGTCAAGATTAATGTTTAGGCTTGTGTTAAGATGTCAGTTTAGTGTATCTTGAGTAGTGAGCTGATAGTGAAAATACTGACATGTGACATGAGGGGTGATGCATGTTTGTGTGATGCTGATATAACCCAAATCAGACTGATAAAGAGACATAAAACCAGAGGTGGGGGACTGGAGTCGCACGACTCGACTTGAGTCAGACTCAAGTCGCAAATTTGAGACTTGCTTGACTTACATTGATAAACAACTCGACTTGGTATTAAAGACTTAAGACTTGAGAAAGATGACTCGAAAGGACTTTATTACTTCTGTCAGTTGGTTACAGAGCTCCGTGTGAGCACAGGCTTCTATGATTGCCAATATAGCCAGCATCTAACGTTAGCTACTCCGCTGTGCTGTGAAGTAATGTCTGGCTATGTGAGACAAGCGTCTAGCAACATTGTTGTGGATGCTCTACTATACTTTTTATTAATGGAATCAGGGGCGGAGTGGGACCAAAAAATGTACCGGGAAATTTCGTAGACCACCGGCCCAATTTCTAGATGTTAGTTACGGTAGATGGCACCAACTAATCATAACTGGCCTGGCAACCCAAAGGCCAAGGTTTTGTTTTCAGATCTGTGTGGCGACTTATGATGCGGGGGTTCTGGGGGTCCTCCCCCAGAAAATTTTGAGCGTTAAACACTTAATTTCCTGCATTCAGGTGAATTTTTGTGGGACCTATTTCTAACTTTTTCTGAATAAATTTATGCTGGAAATATCTTTATGTAAAGGGAAACATAGGGGATAATTAAAAAAATAAAAACATAATGGAATATATTGCAGTAAGGCTCTTAGGTATTCTGTATTGCTTTCAACTATTTATTCTCCTGTAGATCGACTTTTCTAATTATATCTGAGTCAGCATACATGTAGCCTAGGCATAATTTACTCTTCCCTCCTCTTTTGCGTATTTTATTGGGGAAGTAACCTCCTTAAATGTGCATATGACAATTATTCACCTTAATGATACATTAATTAATTTGAATGAATTAATAAACACCTGGACTGTAATATTTCAGATGTATTTGAGCAAAATTTTTGCTCATGTCCAAAACTTTGTGCACATTCAAAAATATATCTGTGTTCTCTGTAATTTGGAGGATCCGTGATATTTTGAGAAATATAAAGTGATAATAGGCTATTACAAGAATACAGTCACTATATTTCAGAAAATAATCTACCTGCACCGTAGTCTGCTGTGTATTACGTGATCGTTTAGCTGGGGAAGTGGCTGTACGCTGCTCTACATCGAAGGTGGAAAACCGAAACTACTGCAGAAATACACAGAGCACAAACGTGTCACATCTGCTGCAGCATGTCAACAGCAGAGCGCGTACTTCTTAAACCTTAGACTCACAGACTGTGACTTCCAAACGTGACGAGGAAAAAAAGAGGTGTTATACGTTATAAACCGACCAGGGCTATGCCATTTGGGGAGGGTCCGCTCACTTATCCCCCTATATTTCTGAAAATCCTAGACATGGTTGTGACCTGCATTTCGTTAGTGCTTTCTGATTAGCCTGTGTTTGTATTGAAATAAGAGGCTGCTGTGGCCCGGCGTACGGGTTGAGCAGAGGCTGCACAGTTTGACCAGAGGGCAGCGGCCGCACACCAGGCCGCCGGATGGTGTTGTTAAGAACTTGCAATGTATAACTATTATCAGACCGGCCCTCACGGCCTCGAAACACTACCGGCCCACTGGGAAAAGTCCCAACTCTCCCGATTGCCACTCCGCCTCTGAATGTAATACAAAGTAAAATTTGCTTTTTTGAAGACATTGAGCAGTTGGCCCAATGTTGAATGATTAAGGAAAATTACCACTGAAGACCAGCCGATAGACTGATCGGTCATCTTAAATTTTTACAAAGAGAGTGGACACAAAGTGAAGCTGTGCTTCATTGGCTGAACACATTTTCTTAACTTTTGATTGGGTGGGCAAGACACACGTTTGAGTGGGCTGAGCCCTCCCCTGCCCCTAGCAACCTCCGGCCCTGGAGGCAACCGTCATGGAGAGGGCTATGCCAAAAATAATAAAATTTGGATTCAAGGATTATTTATATTATGTAGTCGATAACCGTAGTAAGAAGAGAACAGCAGTGAGCAAGGTCTGCAGCTCAAACATCCAGGACACTACCACCACATCTAACTTTATCCATCCCTACAAAACCCACAAAGAGAGGTACGTAAATGTGTCTTGTTAAAGCTAGCTAACCTGGCTTGTATAACAATGACACACAGCTACTAAAGGCTAGCCTAGAGCCTAGCCTACCTAAGAGGAGTTGTGCTGTGTTGAATGACTCACCCAGCTACCGTGTCATTTCAATTTGCGTTCTGGAGCCAGGCCTGCTGGCATCGGTCATCGGAAGTGTTGCTTAATTAGCAGTTTGTTGATGTTATGATATTAATTTTGTGTCTTTTGATTGGATAGCTGATGGGTTTTTCAGGAAGTAGGCAGGGTCAGTATGAAGTGCACATATGAGGGGGCGTGTTGGTTGATCTGATGTGGCCTAGTGCGGCAGGAGCATTGAGGTGATTAATTTGAGGAATTGTTTGAAGAAGCGAAGGGGGACACTGCAAGCTAGCCCGACACTGAAAGCCACACACGCTGGAGAAAAACATTTTGGAATAGTGACTCTATAAAGCGCTATAAATCGGACGCGCCGGCAGGATATGACATCATTTTGACGTCACGATGTCTTTTATAATTATACTGGATGCGTCCAGTATAATTCACCTATTAGTCCCACCTCTGCAAAAAAACTTTCACACATATGGGCAATTTAGAATTCCCAAATAACCTGCTGTGACCAGACTGTGGGAGGGAACAAATGGTCAAGCACCATCATATCTTTAAGAGCTCATAGTACCTTATTGTCCCACTAGAGCACTGTGCTCCCAGAATGCAGAGTTACTTGTGGTTCCTAGAGTCTCTAAAAGTAGAATGGGAGCCAGAGCCTTCAGCTATCAGGCTCCTCTCCTGTAGAACCAGCTCCCGGTCTGGGTTCGGGAGGCAGACACCGTCATCACATTTAAAAGTAAACTTAAAACTCTCCTCTTTGATAAAGCTTATAGGTAGGGAAAAGGAAGTTTTCCTCACCACCCGAGGTTTCTTTCTAAAAGGAGTTTTTCCTCGCCACTGTCGCACTAACTGCTTGCTCTTGGGGGAATTACTGGAATTGTTGGGTCTTTGTAAATTATAGTGTGGTCTAGACCTACTCTATCTGTAAAGTGTCCTGAGATAACTCTTGTTATGATTTGATACTATAAATAAAATTGAATTGAATTGAACAAGAGCATCCAGACAACATTCATGCCCACATGTAATTTAGTACTTTACTTCCATTTCAGTGCATCAGTATCTTACCTGACATCATTGAGTCTTTCTTTGCATCGCTCTCCATATTGTTTGGTGTTATGTTGAGAGCAAATCAACTCCAAAGAGGCTTGAAGCCTCTTCACCTGCTTCAGCCATTGCTGGCATAGGGCATCAGTATCTAAATTAGCAGACTCCAGGCATTCAACACACGCCTTAGCTGCATGGACATCCAAAACCTACAGGACAGCAAAAGTTTGGAATTGATTCAGTAATTTTGAAAAGCTCCTGTGAAAAAAGCCCAATAATGTAAAAAAAAAAACATCTTAATAAAAGCCTTTCAAAGATGACAGAATTAAAGGGTTGTCAATATTGGATTTTTGGGTACAAAAAGCATTTACTGTAGGTCCTCTCTGGTCTGGGATTTCTTTATTAATACATTTCTGTGGCATTCTTACAACTCTAGTGAATTTTGGAAGCAAATCTACTTTTTACCATATATGTTAGTATTCTGTACCCAGCAGACCACCATATCAGACAATCATTTTTAATCTCTGTGACAACATACTTTGCATGATTTACTTTTTTGGGTGTACAGTTGTAGTATAATGCATGAATGTTTCTTGAAATTACTCAATGATAAATGAAAGCATTAAATGCCTTAAAGTGGGATTTGGCAGGTGAGGGAACCCTAAGATTCCATTCTCAAATTTGAATTTAACACTACTACTTTAATAAAGTCTCTATCCACTACACAGCACTTGAAGCAAACTCACTTTTATGGCTGGTTCACCTGTTACTCTCGTTATTTACTTCTACCAAAACAGTCAGTTTGTAACCATTAGGCTACCGGCAACATGATCTTTACCTGTTCAACTGACTTTACCAGATAGTAGGCAACTGTCATGTTATTTTTACAGACATGTGAACTGACCACAGACTGGAATGGATGTTTGGTGTTATTTGTAAAAGAACAGGAAAAACTGATGGATGAAACTGCCAATTAGATTACATTTTAAATGCAAAAGAATTTTGAATTGAAATGCATTTACCATCTCTGGACTACGTCTAAGGTGGTTGTTTCTTCGCAAAGGAGAAACAACATCAGGCTGAAGAGATATCATCCGTGAGAGGTTCTGAAGACGACTTTGGTAGAAATGATAGGCAATGTGGACGTGAGGAAGAGAAAGCTCATCTTTATCTCTTTTTCGTGTCCGTACTTCATCAACACAGCTGGCCAGGGCCTGACACAAGAGCTGAGGAGTAAATGAATAAGTAGATTAATAATACAGTATTTGTTTTAATTACAGCAATGTGAACGAGGAAACACATTCACGTAAGATTGACTGAAGCATTAAAAAGGTTTGCCAAACTAATTTCTCCAATACACCCAAGTGTAGAAAAAGTAATGCTTGTTTATGCACAAATGTAGTTAAATTTCCTTAGTGTAGGATCAAACCACAAATGCAGTGACTGGATTAATCCCTTAATCTGTAGAACTGAATTATTAGTATATCTAATCTGTCACCAAGGGACATACAGAATTTACTAAGGCACAGATGTGAGACATTCTGGGGCACAAAAGTGCTATATTTTTTAAAAACAAGCACCAGGTTAGAATCGCAGATTGCGTGGCATTTGTGCGAGTGGTTGCAAGTGTCACCTCTCCTAATTGCATATGCATTTAGGGGAGGTCCACACCAATAATTGAAGACATGTTGACAGAGGTTTATTTGTATTTCACCATGCAATTTGCTTCGATCAGTTTTAAGGGGAAAAATGTCTCTGAAAAGCAGACGTCAAAGTACAATTCCGGCGCAAAATGAACCTAGGGGTTAATAACATATTTGTACCGAGTCGACCGTTCTCAGGGATATGTTTTCATGCTAATCGAATGTGTCTGTAGCTTGAAACAAGCTACCGCAAACCGGTGATTAGCTTGTAACGCTAGTTAGTCGGGGCAGAGGGTAAATCGCTATTTCTACACCACTAACAATGCTCAAAATAGCACCACACTTCAACGGTAGTTGTGTAATGAGGGTCCCTACATGTAAACTGAAGCATTGAGAACTTTGTAAGTGTACAGACAGTTTATTAAAAAGATAATAATGAAAATCTCTTCAAAAGGTATTGATATAGATGATAGCCTTAAAAAACTTGCAAATGAGAGGGGAATGGTATCAGGCGTTTACAAACTCCTTTCCTTCTCGAATAGCAAATTTACTCAGACACAGGAAAGATGGGACAAGACTTGGGTATATCACCACCCCACTTGAGTGGGACAGAAATTGGAAGCACTTGGCAGCAATATCCAAATGTGTAATACTTAGAGTAATACAACTGAAAATACTGAATAGAGCATGCATCACCCCCTCAAGACTAAAAAAATGGATCCAAGTTCAATCATTGGCATGGTTGCAGGGTGGTGGGTACCCTTGTGCACTCTTTATGGACCTGTCCAGAAGTTACTGCCCTTTGGGATGGAGTCAGAGACACACTTTCCAAAGTCCTAAACATAAATGTACCCCTAGATCCAGCCACATGCTTGTTGGGTATTGAGCCCCAAGGCATAAATTGTAAATCGGCACAAAACATTGTCACACTAGCATGCCTTGCAACAAAAAGCTTAATCCTTATGAACTGGAAAGTCAGTAAGGCAAATTGTTTCGACATGTATAATTGGCTTGATGAGTTCCTGAACCTTAGAAGTATGGAAGAAACAGCTTCCTTATTGGTATATCGAGATGGGGATGGCAATGGATTACGAGCCATAATAAGGTAATTCCTTGACTCACAACCCACCTTCCTCCCTTCGTAATTATAAAAATGTATTTGCTGGACCTAGTACCCCAGTCTTGGTCCCATCATATCCCTTTCCATTTAAGAATATTCTACTTAGAAAGAAGAATGTATCTGCATTGGAACAATGTATGCGTGTATGTGTTGATGTCAAACCACCTCCACGTATGTGTTCCTGTGGCCACATGGTTGTGTCATACGGAAACACGGGCATGAAATAATCTAAAAAATGTAATCCCACACCCCCTCCCACCCTTGTATTTCATATGTTTGTCCTGTCACTAATTTGTAGGTATGTTGTTATGTATTTGTACTGTGTGTTTGCCTGTGTGTTTGTTTGTCATGGAAAATCAGTAAAGTAAATCAGAAGCTGAATACACAAAGATTGCGACCACAAATTCGATAAAACCATAATTGCATTGGGATTTGGAGCAGTGGTATCTTAAATTTGATTGTTGTATTTGACCGCACTGGATTGAATTCTTGAATCAATATCAAATACAATATATACAGTAAAATGTTTTGAGGAAGTGACAGTAGTGGTATTGCAGCTAATGGATGCATTCATTAAGCACTTTATTCACCCTCACCTGCAATTCTTCATCTGATGTCCCTTTCATGGTCATGGAAACAAAATCCTGCAGGTACCTTTCGAAAAATTCTTTCTTCATTTTTTCATCCACATTTTTAGCCATGTAACTGCCAAGTGGAGTGTTCAAGAACAACTCTTGGAAATGACTAGGTGAATGTGCTGCAAAGAAAAGTTGAGAATGTCACTGATAAGTGAGTATTCAATCTTTCAGTTACAAAGCTTGTACTTTACTGTAAATATATAGCACAATTCAAGAACAGAAGGCATTTGGATATGTTACTTATACAGTATATTTACTTTCATGTCTGGATGTTTGCATCATGAGCCCATCCAGGAAGTCTTTGATCCACCAACTGAAGGGCATGCGACAGTGCATGGTGTTGCCACCTGTGCTATGGCTTTGTACCATTAAGACACTAGAGCTGGAGAGGCAGGAGGCAAATGGTATGAATGTCATTTTGCAAGATAGAGGAATCACATTATTTATGTTCTAGCCAAAGTAGCTTCTAGCTAGTGCTGTAATTCACTTGAATTTGGGTATTCAGTACTTCATCTCTGTAAGGTATCTACCGAAATAACCCAGTACCAAGTAGTGTCAAAACTTCTTCAATCAAGCAATACCTGCATTTGATCCCTTTTGTACGCAGATCTAGGAAAAAAAACTATTTGTATACTTTTGCTCGCAGCTAATCACAGCTAATATTCTTCGATTTAATGTGACGTCATTGGTTCATTTCATCAGCAGCTATAAGCCATACAGTCAGGGCCTGAAATTAACACCCGACCACGCGCCAAATGCGGGTGAATTTTGCCATTGGCGGGTAAAACTGTCAATCTACCTGCCACCTTGGCAGCCATTGAGAATTGAGTGATTCAGAGGTTTTTTTTTGCCATTGTTGTTCCTTCACATTTCAACCAAGTCTGCCATTTGCTTGGATTTGAGCTAAAAATGTGGTGGCGCATCACTGGGGTGAAGAGGCCAGCTGAAACAAGCAACCAACAAAAAGATGAGGATGATTCAAAGAAAAGTAAAAGAAGACGTTTTATTACCAAGTGGACAGTTGGCGACAACGGCAAGGTTCGCGAGGTGCTGATTTACGACAGCAGTAAAGAACAAATGTACTGCTGTGACGGTCGTGTGTATGGCTCAGAGAAAGAGGTGGAGGAAGAGGAGTGTGTCTGCTCCTTTTTTGTGGACTCAGAGGAGCACTCAGTATATGATAACTGTCTCTGACAGGGGAAATCATTGAATAAAACGATAAAAAATATGTTTGATAAGAGTCATTAATTATATTGCTTTCGTTAATAACTTGACAGCACTTAAATGTGTATTCTTAACAAGTTCAAGAACGATGCTTGTGCATTTCCTGTATTTCACCTTTATGAGGCAAAAAAAATTGGCTGGTAAAAAGCCTGTGTGGCTAGTGGAAATCCAACTGCCACAGTGGCTGGTGGCCAAAAAAGTTAACTTCAATCCCTGCATACAGTCTGTGGTGTGGTAAAGTCCAGCATGGGGTATTTGACGGAGCTGGCAGTTCAGCATGTAATGTATTTATGTAGCCTATCATTTATTATTGTATCATATGGATGAGGTGGTGGCATTTTACGCAATTGAAAGCTTCCATACACATGATGGGTAATGAACGAAGTAGAAAAAAATGTAATAAACACAGTACTCTCTTGGTATCGTCATCACTTTAAATGTACAGTATTGGTACTGGTATTGTAATTTGTTAAATGATACCCAGCCCTAGTTACAAGTTAAAATGCTTCTTTTTTTAAACTATAGTACATGTACAACAAACTAAACAGACTAAAGCAACATCATGGTAGTATGTTGTCAACATTACCTTGAGTGTTCAGACCAAAGATGTAAATCAATCTCAAATGGATGCACTGTGCTAAATAGATACCATGATAATACATCCAAAAGATACTTACTCGCTTTCCACCCTTACATAAGGTACATGGAGCATCTCTTTGCTCCCAAATATCTCAAGCCAAAGGTTTGTGATGTCATCACACTCATTCAGCAGGAGGTCCAAATTGCAATCTCGGTCAATGACTAAGACCAAGTTGGCTAGAAGTGGAGTGACAACTGCTTGGATTTTCCTCCATAGTGTGTGTCTGTGAAAAAAAAAAAAAAAATAAAATATATATATATATAAAAATATCTTAAAATCATGCTGACATTTGCATTTCTATTGAAAAATGATAGTTGAGAGAGTGATAAACTGGCAGTGATAAACAGCTGAATAGCGTGGTTAGCTGAAGTTTGCAGTAGTACATTTTACATCACAAGCAGTTTTGAAATAAGTGATGAATACATTACAGAGAAAGATTGTTTGCAAATATAGCAAAGAAAATGGTCACATAGACTGCTAAGGTAAGGGATGTCAAGGAGAGACCTACAGGAACGTTCCTCCCTCTTGAAGAGCGTTGAAATTAGACGCCTCTGTTAGAACCCAGCTTTTTGGATTAGGGATGTTGGCTTCATAGTCCTTTAACAGCGAGTGGAGACGCTTTCGCACAATGCTTGCAAACAGACCTTAAAAACAAAATTTATTTACATAAACTTTTTTTCAGTGAGATGCATTTTCACTGCACACAGAGTAGATGTGTATAACAATGGCCTGATATGAAAAGATGACCCAGAATGACTAATTTTCTAACCGTGTGTCTGACTTCCATCCAGTAGTGTGAGCAGGTTCACAACTCTCTTAGTGCTGAGTTCTCCATTGTCTGCTGCATCTCTGAGCATGCTCACTGCACTCTGCACACAGCTCCTTGTCAGATCTGTTATATCAAACAAATCTTCCGAAACCTGAAAAAAACAGAAGACAAAACAAATACAGCAGCCAAGCATCTGAAAAAGGAAAATGTCCTAAAAGGGAATCATCCAAAACAGTGCAGAGGTGAAATAGTGAAAATAGTAAAATCATGGTGAAGCCACAATTTCTATGCCAAATGATAAAAAATAATCTGTGAATACATGCTTCCCATTTCCAAGACTGAGTCAGTGTGCCTCCTCACAATGACTTCCAGAATTCAGAACATTTCAAAATGTAATTGAAAGCCATTCCTGGTTTGGTACCCGGTTACATTACTGTTCACATTCCTGAACTGTATATCTTCTATATCACTCATTGGCCCTTCCCTTACTGTAGCTGACTAGCTCTATTAAATTACTTGTTATGCTGGTTATGTCTTGCGTCACCAATTAAAAATAATACACAAGTAGATAACTAAAGTAAAAGAAAAAATGTAGTAGTAAACTTGTTTGTAGTCAACCATGTATCAGAGATTAGTAAATTGTATTTTGGTTATGTTGCCTGATTGGTAATCAGGATTGTCTTGTTCTTCCAGGTTTATAATTGTAAGTGGTAAATACACTTACATTGGAGTCATCATTCTGTGGCACACCAGTGCGGTCTTCTGTCTCCATGGCTTGAAAAGAAAGAATTATATTTGAATTTATATATTTACTTAAAATATATAACATTATTTAGAAAAACAAGATGTTTAATGAGTTACCCTCAGGTGGATCTTCAAAAAGTTCACTTATACATAGCTTTTTCAAGGAATGAACATCAGACACAAACTCTTTTGATCTTCTGAGATCATCAATGTGAACAGACCTCCATGGACCTGAAAAAGGAGTAAACAATCAGCAATAAAATGATTACTTCACCCTTAAAAGAACCATTGGTATATCAATTACTTACCAAGTGGAATTTGTGAAGAAAATTCATCAAGTATTTACTTTGTTTTGGGATTCTCTGTTTATCATTGAGGCACTTAACAACAACAAACTTTTCTTCACAAATTCATGGCAACATCTTTAGTAATTGATATACAAATGGTAATTTTAAGGGTGAAGTATTCCTATAATGAAGACACAATATAAGTTTTAACAGTTGTTAAAAGGGGCTGTATATCCATAATCAGCAAACTAATATAGCACCATGTAAGTATGGTGTCCTGAGCAGTGTGTCATAATCTGAGCTTCTTGGTTCTTTGTTTTGATAGCCGGTCTGGCCGCATGTGCATGTTAGTGCTGTGACTATGAAAAAACGTAGGTATTTCATGTATTAGGGATTGGTCTGTGAAAGCTGTGTGGAATCCCAGCCCGCTGTTTTTTCAGTATTTCCAGTACAGCCCCTTTAAATTGCCCCATTTTTATTACTCTTAATGTGTAATACTTTGCACTGCATTTATGTGTATGAAAGAGGCTATATAGTGAACGTCATGGATATAGACTAGGACTGCAGTAACCATTTTAAATGCTAGCTGTCAGTATTACATATTGCAGCTTTAATGTCCCAGACAACCTCTGTAATCTCATTTAGCCAATTGTTAGCAACCACATTTTTTAAGACACTTAAAAGCTTAAAACCTTAGAGTATTTACTGATGTATTTTATGTCCTAGAAAAAGCGTGAACATCTCTTAGGCTTGTGTTAACCACATACCTTATTTCAGGCTTCTAGACAACTCAAAAACCCACTCAAAAAACCCTTTGACTTCAAGACGAAGAAACTGAACAGAGATGGGAAGTAACGAAGTACAAATACTTCGTTACTGTACTCAAGTAGATTTTTCAGATATTTTTACTTTACTATATTTTTTTGTGGCGACTTTTAACTTTTACTCCTTACATTTTAACATGAATATCGGTACTTTCTACTCCTTACATTTTACAAAATTGGCTCGTTACTTTAGTTTTGTACAAGAGGTCGTCATGTCGGAGAATAGCACAGACACGCGCCTCACCGCGAGCGGGCGCGCGCGACACACGGAGCAAAAAGAAAAAGAGACTAGCTGTCCGGAGGATAATCAGTTGAGATCGTGTGTGTGCGTCCTTAAGAACTGTCGTATAACTTATGTTGTCAGTTCATTTAAGCCTGTTGTTGTATTGGTCTATAGTTCTTGCACATTTAAAGTAAGTTAGCTGGTGATTTTGTTGTTTGTGTTCTTCACCTGTTACCTAGGTTGCACGTTGCTTGATCTTAATAAAGCATCAAAAGAGAGAAGTTGTCTCCGTCCGTGTTTTAACAGACACACCTGGGGCGAAGTTGGAAACCAGAATCAGCTTTAAATACAGTCCAAATTAAGTCCTTACTAACAAGTTTCAAATAATTTCACTGGAGTTACCGTTATTTTCGCGTCATCAATACCGAATTCAATCTAATTGGATGGGAATATACTGTACGTTGCACTTGACACACCACTACAAGACGACAAATTCAGCGGCATTCTGCATTCATTCGCGGCAAATCATTGCGGCTTGATGGTGGTAACGTTAGCACATAGTAGGATGGATGGCGACATGATTGAAAATGAAGAAATCAGCAGACAAGCAGCAAGACATCCTTGGCCTTATCTGAGAGAGATGTTTGAGATAGTAGGCATCAAGAATGATTCCTGGCCAATGTGCTGCGCAACTCTTAAAGTATGGGGAACTTCTTAATTAATGTCTGTTTAGTAATTCATATTTTGTCCTTTATTTTCTTTCCAGAAGCCATATTTGAGCACACACACACACACACATACATGTAGATTCCTTTAAATGTTAAGGGGAAGATTAAAAAGAAAGAGAAACTGGATCTGTGAATTCTCACAGAATCACAACTGAATTCATAAATAGCTACTCAGTCAGAATCTTTTAACCTGGAGTCCCAGTCTCTGTCACAATAATCATATATGTGATGTTTTAGGCATATTGGCAGACATCCATTTAAAATGTAGGCAATGGCATATAAAGAGCCTTTTTTCCATGTCCACTGAAGTTTCTCAGCTTGCACTCTAGTAACATTTTTGTGGTCCAGGTAGCTTTGCATAAAAAATGCTTGTCATTCGCAAAGCTACTTTTACTTTTATACTTTAAGTACATTTCCAAACCTGTACTTTGTTACTTTTACTTGAGTAAATAAGTTAAATCAGTACTTCTACTTTTACCGGAGTATTTTTTAACACAAGTATCTGTACTTCTACTTGAGTACGGGAAGTGAGTACTTTTGCCATCTCTGAAACTGAAAGTGCAAAAATGCTAACTCATTTCCGGGTTGTAGAACTCATTCCTGCAGCACTCTAATACCATTACTATCGTTTTTGGTTTTGTTGTTGATGTTATGCTAATTAAACATATTATGACACAAATGAGTTGCTAACATGACACATCAATTTGCTACTCATTTTGCGTGTGCGTGTGTAACAGCAGGACTAACCGCCTTGAAAGCCAATATAGGAGGTCCCGCCCTCGATTCGAGGAAGTTTGGTGACAAAGTACACAAATGTCTTTGTGTTGTCAGTAGTGGCCCACTTGTTTATTTCGTTGATGCATGAATACCTGAGAAATCCATGGAATAAGCATAAGTAGAAGAAAAAAGTAAACAAATGTGAGCAAATATGTTAGACAAAGATGTACAGAAAAGTAATATGTGATGATCTTCAGACTCACTTGGCTGAGGAAAGAATATTCCTCCTGCGGGAATCTTCATCATAGTCTGTTTGGATAATGAGCACTTTGTCTGCAAGTGTTGAGTCAAGAAATTCCCTAATACCAGGACATAGGCATGAATTACATTTGAATAGACAGAGTGATCACTTGACAGTCATTTGCAGGCCCATATATCTACTCAACAAAATAAGCACAAGGGTGTGGGAAAAGCCTGTTCTTTAGTAAGACTAAAATGAGCACCTAAGCAGATGTGACCTGCTCTTTATTGTATTTACACACCTGATCTTCTTGAGGAAAGAGTACTCTGTGTCAAACTGTTGCAGTGATAGCAGCTTGATATCATCAAGCTTTATCACATTCTGCAGTTGTTGAGTGTCTGCTGCAGTCAGTAGCCTGGAAAATGTTGTGACCTTCAAAAAAGGAAAACAAAAAATTAGAAGATATAAAACAATACACTTCTCACATGCTATTGCTAACAGAAAAAGGCCAACCACATAGAGTATACAGTACTCAACATTGTTGTATGTCATTAGTCTGTGATTTACAATGCATACCACAAGTTTGTTTTCTGTAACATTTGAAAGAATAGTAAAAAAGAGATTTACCTCAGTGAAGATGAAATGGGACTGTTCCAACTGCTGTGTGTGATAGATAATGTAGTCTCCCAATGAGCTGTGCATCTCCTCTTGAACATATTTTTTCATTAAATGTTCTCTTTCCTCATCAGGCAGTCTGGATTTGTCCAAACGGACAACGGAGTCTGGAGTGGCACAGTTGAGGAGAATGTCTTTGGCTTTTTTCAGAATGGTCTGAGCATCTGTTTCAAGACTTTGATTATCTGTTACTTGCAGGAGCACAGAGGAGCATGTGTCTGAGTGGTAGCCAATGAAGATATCTCTTGGAACATATCGCTTTTTTGAGGGTTGACCACTCAAGGAGAGAAAATCATCGACCCACTTCTGTAGTTGTCTGGCAATGTCCTTCTGCTCATTTTTAAGAACAGTGTTGATGTCAAGGTAGTGTTTCTCCAATCTGTTGATCAGTGGGATTGGAAACTGCTCGTAGACCACCTCTTTCTCTTCAATGACAATGAGCCTGAAGTTTTTGTGAACCCTGCATTTTACACGATGTGTTCCTAATCCAAGATCAACGTACTTTTGACCCCCTAGGGTCACATAGTATTGGTTGAGAGCATCATACAGACTTTCGTACAGATTCTGAAGGTTCAGAAGCACAACTGTCTGTCCGGTCTCCATGCAAACCTTGACACGGTTGATGTTCCTACAAATCTGCGTGTACTCCTGATCTTTTGGGAAACTAGACCCAAAGATGATCTCTGGATGGACTTTGTGACAGAAGAATATCTGTTCGAGAATCTGAAGAGCTGCATAGTTTGTTGTGAGGATCAAAAGGTAACGACTTTCTTCCACTTGGCAAGGTGGAAAGATGCTTTTCTCGACCAAATCAATGGCGGTGACGCTGGCCTTGGCAAAGTCATCTTTGAGTTCTTCGCTGAATATGCTCATCACAGCCATGTTATCTTTTCCGCTGAAGTTTCTCAGGACTGCTTCAGTGATTTGATCTGCGTTGGGACTCTCATTACTGATTTTAGTAATTGAAAATATCATCTTGATCAGACTGTAGAAATCCCGCAGACCAAAAAAACCCCTGACTTTTTCGCATACTGTCATATATGCTTTTGCAAAAGGGTTAAAAAGGTGTTTGATCTTTTTAAGAACTCTTTCTTCAGACGAGCATATCCCTTGAGCGCTTTTGCGGAGCTCCTTCTGGTCTGGATCTCCACGGGACACAAATATTCCACGATTCATTTTGGCAGGGTCAAGTGCCCAGTTGGAAATTCCAATGAACCCAACCCTTTTATAAGGTTGTGGCTCATCATCGACACAGCCCTCTTCCAGTAATGGGTGCAGTGTTTTCAGTGGCATTTTAGGGGAATCTTCAGCCAATCCAATCTCGTCAAGAACAACTACTGAGATGTATTCATCCAAGTTTTTGCTTTCCTGAAAGCGGGCACACTGTTTGAATGTGTTGATGATTCCTTCAGGGGTTGAATGAGGGCTGCACTGGAAAGACACCAGATGTATCTGCTTCAGCCTCTTGTAGAGTTCAGAATGTGATGCAGGGCCCTGCATTGCATCTGCAATTAGGGTTTTGGACAGTGATTTGGAGCTCCCTGGTTTCCCAACAATAAACAAGGGAATTCTTAGCTCAACACAAATCACCATCATGAAGAAGTTTTCTTTCAAAGCCTCATTTCTGGCTATTGTCTCACCCATGGGTACACCATTGAGTAGGAGGTCCTGCATGAGTTGGATTTCTTTCTGTATGTTGTATTCACGACGAAGCAACTGGCTGATAGTTTTCTGATATTGCCTTTTGTCCTCCAAGCAGGACTGATAGCACACTCCAGTGGCCATCAACAGTGACCAGATTACTCTGTCACGAGCAGGTGAAAATGATAACATCTTTGTGTTTTTTTTCCTCAGATATGCCTCTTGAAGGAATGCGCTCAGTTCCAACGCAAAAGTGGGGTGATTTTTGTGGAACCACACAAACACGTGCATGCAACGTTCAACATCCCTCAAACTTACAAAGCTGCATTCATCTTTCCTCTCCCTCATGAACTTTTGTGATGACGACAACACCTGAGTTATAGTTGGAATATAATGCTTCTCAATCAAGTTGGCCTTAGCCTGTCTTTGCACTATTTGTTCAATGTACATTTCCTCTGTTGAGTCATTGAGTTGCCCAAAGTCCCAAACAAGAGGAATCATGCTGGGGGGTAACACATGAACACGATACACAAGCTGGCGAAGAGGGATGGAGCCAAGTCTGTCGTCAGTCTCCTCAGCTCTGACCCGGTAGCCCAATCCAGAAGCCTCTAGCCTTTCAATCATCTTGTCTGTATGCTTCCTGTAAGGATTGCATGCAGCAACAATCTGTAGTCCTGACTGAGAGCTAAGTTGTTGTCCCTGCACAGAGTTATCACAAATGATCTCCTTGATGCTGCTGATGGCTTCTGTGGTGTTTGCCTCATCAAAGAAGAGAACTGAGTCAAATTCATGATTCTCTTTATTGGTCTTTGCAATAGTTTCTGCTTCCCTCACTTTTTCATATATCATTTCTGATGTTGTTCCTCCATGAACCTTGACCAGTTTCATGTTTTCTGCCGCTGCTCCACACCTTCTCAATTCACACATAAACTTTATGAGCCTCGTCTTACCACATCCTGTTTCACCCATTATGATGACCGGGATGCCACACCTAAATCTCATATGAATTGCCATCATTTTGAGAATATTATCGGTGGTCAGTTCGTATGTCTCATCAGGATCTGTTGGCCACTTGATGCCAAGAACACTGCACAAATGCTCAATTTTGTCAGCTCGAGGCAGCTGATCAAAGTCCCTATTGAAAGGGACTCTCTGAAGTCTTAAGCCAGTGTACAGCTTACGAGTCATGATGTTTCTCTTTATCACTTCTCCTGTCAAGGGATTTATGGCATCAACCCCATTCTGGTCATTGAGCTCCAGGTGAAACCCAATAAAAGTCATGGATATGTGGTCATCATTAAAAAAGATGTATGGATGTGGCTCAGACTCCCACCTTTTTCTAATGAGGAATGGAGCTAAGTCTCTTTCATTCAGCCCACTGATGGTAATTTGTTGTCTCCCTGGGCTCTGGTCAGTGATGCATAGTGATGGGGTTGCAAAGTCTTTGGACATCAAGATCATGAACTCAACCACAAAGTTTTTAAACCCTTGAAGAGTGTCTCCAACAAACTCAAATTTGCAGAAGTCTGAATTCTCACAGTCTTTCAACTGAAGATTAAGAAACCAGACAAAGTTACGTAGCTCTGCCCATGATGGATCTATTATGCCACAGTAGATTAAGAGTATCTGAAGACATTTTGTGTGAGTCCCTTCAATGCCCATGTAAGTGAAGTTGTCAAGATTGTTATTGTTGTAAAAACGTGTGAGGTACTGGTATGGTCTTTGATAAGCTTCACTCCTGAAACATTCGTCATCCATAAGGGGGTCGTCACTCTCCATGTCAGTGTTTTCCTCTCTCCTCATTTCTAAAGCCATAACCTCCTTTGGTGGACGACAAAACACCTTCGGGAAAACGTCCAAGAATGCAAAGTTTTCCTTTCGACCCTAAAAAATATACAAATAAATATATTCAAGTTTATAATCAATCAATCAAGCCTATCCTCGCATTCAAAGATCCTCAGAAAATGTCACTAAAATGATATACCTAACTCTCCTAACTACTAATTTCAGTTACTGCAATTACCTTTGTACCCTATCTAGACAATCATCCTTGTTCTGCAGTCAACTGAAACAACGTGCTAGGATTCTGACAGGATGTGATTGTATGTATCTACATTGCGTAGCATACAGGTCAACTTTAGTTATTTGATAATCTGTTATCAAAACATTTCACTGAAAAATAATGAAAGGAAACCAAGAGAATAGTGTGGTTTGATTTCATAAGATGAACAATGCACAAACAGTAGATCTCAACTTACAGATCCAGGGGCATATCTGGCCTGATGATTTGTGGTTTCCAGTAACTCGATGATGTACAAGTGTTTGTTGCTGCAGCGCCACATCAGTCCATCTGAATCCATCAGGTACCGCAAGAAGAAAAGCTTGAATAGGAATTCATTCAAGCCTTTTTGTACCTGGATATAAAAATGTGCAAAATTAGAAAATGTCCTAATGTTATTGGATACATTACAATTTGACCATCTTAAGGATTCTCTGAGAACCACACTGTTAAAATGATCTGTTTTAACAGATAACTGTTTCATTATCATGGTAATATAAATATTGCTTACCGATGATGTGACATCAAAGTGAAACACCTTGATATCTTTTTGTTTTGGTGCGTTATACAAAGACTGGAGAACCTTGTGGTCATCAACCTCATGTTCAGTTAGTCGGATGCACTTCTTAAATGCAGTTTCTTGATCAACACTTCCCTCCAGCTTTTCATACAATCTTTGGACATACAATGACTTGCCTAAAATGGTGGAACAACCATACATCATTTGGCTGACTGAAATCATGGCATCAATAATAATTGAGTGGAATATGTTACAGATGTATCTCTAGGAAGCAAAAATATTATTCCCAGAAAACAAAACCTGATCAGTTTGATTCTGCACCTTGTTTTCTATAATAAACACCATATAGCTGGTTTCAGTCAAAGGATAAATGTATAATAATAATAATAATAATAGTTTAACAAATTGTGCTGAAATGTTCTAAATAATGCTGTAAACAAAAGGCAAGCATCATTTAGTACAATAATTGCTTTAACAATGTACAGTAAGTGCTCATACATAACCCATTTTTTTAAGGGACACACCAAAAAATATCCCCATGGGTGATCTCTCTCAGGTTCAGATTCTCAATATGTACTGTATAATGCACAAGATAAGGCATTATTTCTTTGGTTGGTTTTGTTGATGATCTATCTACATAATTCCCTTACATAACACTGGCACAGAGAGTAAATTAGTGATATGAGAAGAAAAACTACTGTACATGTAGGACTCACCTACTCCAGCACGTTGGGAAGCAACAATGCCAACAGAATGGCCACCTTTGAACACAGCGTTCTTGTGATTGGAGGGGACAGTGTAATGCCTAGATAAGTACTTCTGAATCCTTTCCAATGGCTCTTGTGGGACAAAGTCTCTTTTGAACTGACTGAATGCAGTAGGAATGTAAGTGTGCTCCCTGTCAGAGCTGCAAAAGATCACTAGAGTGTAATCATGTGGGGAATGCAGTTTTTGAAAACACTTCTCCATTGCACAGCTAACATCATAGGTTAGTTGGTCTGCCCAAAGCATTGTGTAAATCTTCTGGCCAATGTCACCTGGTGTGAGACATCTCCTCAGGAAAAGCTCTACTTGCTCATAAGATGTTGCAGGGGTACACAAGAGAACCTCATCATAACTTGGCAGTGGCTCATACTCACTGGTCATGTACAAGCAGATACTTGAAGTCAGGACCTCATCGTGTGGGCAAATTATGAGATTAGGTTGGTTTAAGAAGAGGCCTTTTGGGAGAATTCTTCTGAGTGAATTGTCTTTTGACTCTGATAGCACTGGTTCTTCCCATTCATTTTCACTTTGGTTTTCTGTGATAGTCATCATTTTCAACAGAGCCCCTAAACTCCTTATGTCCAAAAGGTCATGGAAAAATATTCCCTCATTCTTCATGTAGCCATTCCACAACTCTTCCAGTTCTTTCAAACCAACAGTCTGGTCTGCTGGATTATCGGCTGTAAAATGACTTACATCGGCTAAAGACATATTGCTGTCTTCCTGGTAAAGAAAGTGACTTTGAAAGTGAGTATCTTCATTCATCCTTTTTCCAG
The DNA here is from genome assembly GCF_008315115.2 of Sander lucioperca. Taxonomy (NCBI): domain Eukaryota; kingdom Metazoa; phylum Chordata; class Actinopteri; order Perciformes; family Percidae; genus Sander; species Sander lucioperca. The sequence goes on from NC_050183.1 coordinate 13,219,495, forward strand.
GCTCAAAATGGTTGTGAAACCTTCCCCATGTGCTCCAGACATCTGATGTTGTGCAGTTTGGTTTGATAAAAGAGAGCATCATCAAAGCTTTGTCCTCTATTTCTGCATTCACATTTGACGGAGTCACAACACTGCACAGGTAGAATATTTGTTCTGCTGTGAAGTAGTTTAAGTAGTAGTAATCAGATCTCTGTTTGTCCATGAAGTTTTGCCAGTCATCAAGCAACACCTCCATCTTCTTGGACAGTGCTGGTAGTTGTTCAACTAGACTTCCACATATTTGGATATGATGCAGGGTCTTGCAGAAGTTGATTTCCATAATGATACATGGGTCACTCTGAGTTTTGCAATTAATCTTAGCTTCCCAACACCTGAAGAGTGGGTTCCCTGCAGAATAAAGGTCTACAAAGGCTTTGGCAAGTCTTTGGACATTGTCAAACACCTAAATATGAAGAAGATAAAGTGAGATTACAGTGAACACAGTTACAATGTGAAAAACATACATCAATTATTTAAAACATTCCATTAATTTACAGGAAAGCAAATCTCTTATCACAAAAATATATAACACCTCAGCAAAGTATTCCACTTCACTCTGTTTTTGTTCCCCTCTTCCAGACATGAGCATAAGCTTATTCTGCAAGTCTTTCAGGTCCTCATAGGTGCATGCCATGTTTTTCTCATGTCCGTCCTGAATTTGCAGCATCAGGGAAGTCTCTAAAGTGAGCTATAAAGGGAAACACCAATATGATATGGACTAGATTAGTGTGTTTATTTTGCATCACATGCACAAGAGCTAATTGTCATGGTTCATATATACATCACAACTGTTAAAAATGTGTATGTCTGTAAAAAATTATACTCAAAAGGTAATTATCTGAGCAGTAAGTATTCATTACATAAAAATCATCAGTCATGTTGTTTATTTTTTCCAAATAGTCCTGCAAATTTAAGCATTAATGTCATGTAGTCCATTTAGCATACTTTTTTCTGGTTTTGGGCCTTGATGGTGTATACCCCTTTCTCATTGATGGATGTAGCCAGGGACAGGGATGAAAATTCAACAGATCCATGGCTTTCCTTTACAGTCTTTAACCATTCCAGATGACGTGCCGTATCCCGCTGAAATGAAACACAAAAAAAGAGAATATTTCTATATGTAATTCTAAATTAAATTAAAATGATTTAAAAAAAAAATGTTTTCTATAAATGGCTATTAAAATAGTAGCCATGTATTTATTTTATGGAATTGGATAAAATAGGACTTGCATGCAATTAGATAGATAGATATCTCCCCTCAGAGGATATACCTTTTCAAAAGGAATTGTGTAAAGTATTGTGGAGGTGCACTAATTAAAGATGTATTTATTTTTTAACAACAAGGGTGTTATTTCATATTTAATTTGACTATTGGTTAAAATAAAATTGTACTGGCCAACCTAATTGCTGAAGAGGACACATTGCTAGAAACTACTTAACAATGGGTTAGGGTTATAGCATGCACCACACTGATCCTACAGGTCCCGAGTGTAAAGGCCCAAACGCACTGAAAGCGTCTGATGCGTGTACACCCATTGTTTGAAATGGCCGTACACACACCAACAGCATTTTGACGTGCGTTAAACTGCTTTCTACGCCGACCTTGTTTTGATTTTGGAGCGTCAAAATGAGGGCCCAGTGCGACCAAAGCTGTTTTTTCTGCAGCCCACTACATGTTTGGAGTTACTGTAATGTATGAAATGATGTGATCCGAATCAAAATTTATATTAATTAATGTATATTCAGGCCCCTTACAGCCCAAAACTGCTGTGCACTCTCACTGCACATCCGTCTCTCTGTCTCTCCTCGCTGTCTCACTGACTGACTGAGATCAGTGTTCATTGTTAATAAGTGAAATTGTCCACACCAGGCGTGAGAGCAGCGCGATAGTGGTGGAAATTCGCTCTACAAACTGTCTTCTATTCATATATTTTTAACAGTGAAACACGAGAGCAGAGACTAATGATCGTGTGAATCACACTCATAATTCGTTGCGCCAACACCATTGCAAACTATCACGGCAACTGAGTGTGTGAAAGTTTCTTTAAAAAGCCCAATAGGCTAATAATTGTGATGGCATTAATAAATGAGTTAAAATAATGAGCGATTAATGTGGTGGAGGATGAAGAACAAGCACTATAACTACATATGTATAATGTTTTAGTGACCTGCGCTGTCACTGCAAAAATAAAAATAAATCAATTATCTGTTTCGTGATGAAAAGTGACTGCAGGGTTGACACAGGTTTACAACCCTGTACGTCAAGGGAGAAAGTCTAATGCACCACTGATAGGGGTATCTGTAACATACAAAACATTTGCCTAAATAGCGACCTTTTCTAAAATACTGCTGGTTCTGTGGTGTTGGCACTTCAAATCTGATGCCTGCAGTGCGCCATAGAAGCATCAAATGAGGTGCGTCAATTATCGCTTTCAATGCGTTTGGGCCTTTAACCTACCAAACTTTCCGTAGCTGTGCATGTACTGAGTCACATTGGATATAGCTAATTTATTAATCTTCATTTTCACTTTCAATTCAATTCAATTTGGTTTAGACAATATGAAAACTTAGTTATAATATTGAAATTATTTAGAGAATGGTGTTAACATAAAGGGTGGAATCTCACCAGCTTCGTTGGTATATTTCTGTCATTTTCAAGTGCCTTCCACAATTTTGACAATGACTCTTTGAAGGCCTCAAAATCAGAGTCCTGCTTCAGTCCATACAATATTGAAGAGTAACCGAGGACTGCATCATGAAAACAGGCCACTCGATCCACATCCAGGTCATTTTCTCCAGCAGAGATGGACGCCAGGTCAACGAAAACTTTCAGCTCATTGATATCTGCAATTATAAATTTCCTTAAGCAGATACAAAACTTGTTTAACACTTGGGGCCCTATTTTAACGATCTAAGCGCACGGCATGAAGCGCCTAGCACAGGTGCATTGAGGGTGTGTACGAATCCACTTTTGCTAGTTTAACAGTGGAAAAAAGGGTCCATGCGCCAGGCACATGGTTCAAAAGGGTTGTACTTAATGTCTTAATTAATCATAGGTCTGTTTTGGGCGTAACATGCAATAAACCAATCAGAGTGTCATCTTCCATTCCCTGTAAAAGCCAGGCATTGCTATTATTTGCTAAAAAGGAGGGAGAGATTTTCAGGAGAAGAAACTGATCTGCTCGTGCGTGAAATGAAAGCGCGCTAGCAGATCATATCATAATTCTATTTGTAATTTGTAATATTTTTTATTTTTAATCTTTTGCGTGTTTGTGTGCTGCTGCGCGCTTCTGTGTGTGTAACAAGCATAGTGTGCGCACGCTGTGCACGAGCCTAGGCGCATTTTACTAATGCGCTGTTAAAATAACAATGAAATGCTGCGTTATTGACTTTAGACCAGGTTTTGTTGGTCAATGGCGCGATCACTTTCCGCTGCCTCAAGATAGCTATACGCCAAGATGCACCTGAACACACCTCCCTGTAAGACCAGCACGCCCATGGGCGCACAGATGGGCGCAGGTGCATTTGCTATTTAAACGACGTGGGCACTGGACGGGAAATTGACAACTGCGTCAGTAAGATAGGGCCCTTAGTAACAAAAACTGGTATCTACTGTACCTTCGAGCACTTCTTTAACCCACAGGACAAACTCTTGGCTCTGACTGAGTTTCTGAAGACATTCCCTGCGATCATTTGTAATGTCCATCAGGATTTTTTTGGCCTTTATGAAAGTGTCATCTATGCAATTCAGGCTGTTTTTCTTGAAGTCAGCTTGACTCTGAAAAAATAAATTCACAGTATCAAATTGTTGAGTGTATGATTTCTGATTCCAGTTTAGAGTGTTATTTGACACACAAGTTTACAACTACAGGAAGTTCATTTTCTCAAACTAATCTAAATGATCTAGGACAGTGGGTGAATGTACAATTAAGTTAATTATTTAAATTTTCATTTCTACACACCACATAAATGTATACAATGGAAAAGCGAATTACTTACTGACAGCAATATACTCTAATATGTCTATAATCACGTGCATCTGGAAAATACATTTTCCACAGCTGAATACAACTACATATTCTTCTATATCCACCAAAAGTATCCCTCAAAGATTATCCCTTATGAATGAAGCCATATTAGTAGGTCTACTGTCTTACAGGTAAGGGCTGGTGTTTCTTTAAAAGACATTTTTTAAGGACAGAGCTTCTCTTCCTGACTTTAAATTGTTGAATAATGTACCATTTGCAGCAATTTCTCCAGTACTTTGAAGTCTCCTTCTGGACATATTGTGTTCCTGATATCCATGATGATTTTGGCAGATTCCATTGCAAGATGAAGATCATGGTACTGTCTAATTTGCTGAATCCTTCCTCGGATCCATTTTCCATCATCAGATGGATTTGTTCTGCACATGATGTCTAAATCTTTCTGCAGGTCTTCGTCATTTCCTTTATAGTCCTCAAAGATGCTGTCTATTTCCTCCAGTAACAGTTCCCCACTCTTCAGACCATCATAGAGCCCTTTGTACTTGCTGTAGCAGCTCTGGAATATTTTGCCGTAGACCAGGTCAAGAGTGTAGATTTCTTCATTTCCATCGAGATTTTCAGTGTCATCTGTATCAGGTTGGTCTCTTGACAGCTCTTCCACTTGGTTCATCCAGCACATTTTAAAGAGTGCGCTGTCTTTAATGGCATGCAGTTCTGTAGCCATTTGACGGGTGATATCACAAAGGTTGAAATACGTGACTTGCCCAATTATAGGAGAGGTCTGTCCATCAAGAGTATGAACCTTCATAAATGTATTCAGATTCATCATCTCAATGTTCTGATGAAGTTTTTTGTCCAACCCCTTGAAGTCAACTGTGAATTCAAAATATATTATTAAGAATGTATGATATACAGGTCTTTCAAATGTCCTTTCAGTCCTAAATCCTCAATATCATAATCCAAGATCTGAATCCTTTCAATGGAAAGGAGTAACAACTTGATAATAAAGCCCTGTCAGATCAACTGAATCACACAGAATAAGGGCCAGCAGACCCTGCAGAGAAACCACAGACTCGGAGTTGGGCACCTGTACAGTATGATTCTTTTTCACATGATAAAAAGTGCCATGTGGTTCTAAGAATCACCTTATTGTCAAGTGAGGTGAGTCTATTGGTAGCTTTGGTCAACGTTTCCACACCGCTGCTGAGAAACACCTCAGCAATTTTCTTCTAACCTCAAAGAGCAAAGCACTGACAAAACTGACTGATGATCACCTCATGACGCCTCACATTGCCTCACATGTTCACATCATAAAAATTCACCCCTAACATGCATGTAAATTGCCCACCTGCATGAGAGGCAATAACAAGTCAATTGTCTGCATCTGTATTCCTAATCCAAAAAAAAACATAATGAAAATCAAAACAAACAAACCAACCATTTGCATGGCTAATAAACAACAAAAACGATAGGAGGATGTGTCAGTAAATTATTCTGGAAAGAAAACACACCTTGTGCTTTAACACAAAGTTCAATATGGACAACTGGACCCGACATGAATTAGCTGGTATCTTTTGACATGTTCGTTATTACTTTGCCTAGTTAAGCTATGGGTTTCCCTCGATCCTTTGATTCTTGCTGCATCAGTAAAATACATCTCTCTAGTCCAAATCAGCAACAACAGAACATGGCTGTGGCATCAGCTTAGAACTGGCCTTGGTCTTTTTAGCACCATCCCTAAATAACGGTTAAAATCATTAATAGGTCTGGACCCGAATATTTGATTATTCGTTTGTTGGGTAGGTATTCGGTTTTTAATTTAGGGATTCGGATATATACATTTTTTGTAGGCCTACAATCTGTCCATGATAAGAAAAAAATGTCTCAAGCTGTTATGTCACAAAAAGTGCATACGTAGTGTTTCTCATACATTGATTAATTTGTGGTGACACGCCACATTGACTGGCACATATTGATTTTCTATTTTTTTACTATGTAAAATCTTATTCCATAGTAGAGCTGGGGGCAACCCATTGATTAGCTCAGCCCCTCCTTTTCCCACTCTCGCTTTCTCTGTTTATCAAACCACAAATGCAACAAGAGCTATATAGAGCAGAAGGCAACTCCAGAGACGGACCTTTAGTTAATGGCTATAGAAACTCAAATTCAACCAGCGCTGGGTCTAATCTGTGTAACGACAGCAACAAAAACTTTGCTGATCTGGCGGGAGGTATGAGCGTCCAAGAACAGACCCCTGGCAGTGGGGTTCGCACTCTTTGACCTTTTTCAACCAAACCCCTTTGGGATTACAAACATGCATAACATAACTTAACTTGACTTAACTTAAACCTTAAACAATATTTTTGCTCTGTGTGCCAGTGCTGCTTACCTTTGACATGTTGTGGAAGTTCCTGGCAGATTTGTAAAAGACCCCTGACCAGCTCCTTGTCACTATGGACAGCTTCTGCTTCCTCTTTTCTTTGTCTCAGTAATGTTCTCATTTTTCTGTCATCTTTACAACGACGATCATCGCAGAGGCCATCTAGAGGAACACAAACACAAAAGTAGACTTACAACTGTTCAAGCTCAATCCAATCAATACAGGGACTAACATGAGATCTGTTACAGTGTGTTAAAAGACAGGGAAATGAAACTAAATAAAACAACCTGAAGAAAACAAACCACAGCCAACATGTTCTAAAATAAGTTAAATTAATTAATTAATGACACTTTTCCCTTAATGCACTAGAATACCTGTAATTATTGCACTTTTATGAATGTAATTATGTGCTAAAACGTAATTTCGCTACTTATTACTGACAGGTATGCATATCTTTATTAACACTACACAGTAAAATAACTAGTTTCCCTGTGGGTGGGGAGAAGACACAAAATCAATGGTCAATCTATTGACTGTCAATCTAATGTTTGCGGTGCGGGCGGGACCCGACACACACAGGAACAGGCAAGAGCAGAACACGGTCAGAAATTCCCCAGGAGGGGGCAGGAGCAGGATTAAGAAGCAATAGTTCCCAATCTGGGGTTTGTGCAGACAGGCATGGTTTAAAGCAGTTAGTCTGTCGTTGTAGGGAGTTTTTAATCATTATTACCTTTGTTAGAAAATGAGTAATTCCTACTGAAAACTTTGCAGTTGTTAAAATTAAATTTTGCTTTCAAGAAGTACTTTATGGCCATGACTACTGCATAGTATACCTCCCAAAGCCCAGAAATTAATAAGCATATAAACATTTCAGGATAAATGTGTTGTGAAATTTGAATTTCCAATACAATCTCAGGCTCAGCCAAAGGGTGTACAAATGTACAACTTGAAGTAAAAAGTAGAAGTAAAAGCAAACAGGAGAACAAAGAGAAGCCAAAGGAAGAGGAATTTAAGCAGAAAAAGACAGATCCTACTCACCTATCTTCAGCAAGTCAACAAATTCACGTTCTTTCTGGAGGATTTGGTTTAAAGTATTCATTCGGATCTCTCCACTTAAGAACTTCTCTGACACAGATTTGAATGCTGAACTCGCCAATGTCATCATGATTTGCGCTTCATCTGACAAGTTGTTGATCAGTCTACCGCCTACACCTGTAAAACAAGCGTGCAAACATAACCTACAACAGTTGATTACAAAAACATTTTGCTATGAGACAATAATTAACAACACAATGCTAGCCAGCCTTTACCTTCTTTCTTTATAAATTAGGCATTACTATTTTCTTTCTCACACACAATTTATGCAAGAGAGTGACCATACGCTAGACATTAGTAAAGAGCAGATTCCTAAGTCATTATCTTAACATCATGTTACATTTAGGCATTTACCTGTCATTTGGAAAAGAGTTTTGGCCATGGGCCAATTTACAAGGTACTCAAATATCAAGTCCTCGCCCTCAGTGTAATCTCCACTCGCATCTGTGGGCCATGTCTTCAGCACAACAACAGACATCAGCTTCCCAAACTTTGTGATATCATGTTTCTTAAATAGAGCTGAAACAGCTCTGCCAGAGCGATCCTAAACAGAAATAAATTACAGGGAAAATTCAATCATGCAGTACTCCAAGTGGCATCACACGCTTGTAAATTTACACCAGTGAAATTGGTTGTCCTCGCATGTTTTGGTAAGAAGATTGAGAAAAAAGCATGCACATCCAGGATTTGTCATGCAGGTGCATTGGAGAAAAGCTCAAAATCTCAAAGAAAAAAGGGATGTACTAATTTAATTGTTTTTTTGTTTGTTTTAGGGCTATTTCCTTTATTTAGAACATCTGGAGTAATACAGGAAATAGAAGAGAAAGAGGGGGATGACATGCAGTAAAGGGCCTCGGGTTGGATGCGAGCCCAGGCCGCTGGCAAGGACTGAGACTACACTTTAACAAATTGTTGTAGTTTCTACAGTAAAATTTTACAGTTACTTCTTGTTCTGACATTTTACAAAGTTTAGCTGTATATCACAATGCATTGTGGGTCCAAAATAATTACACTAGCTGACATACACAGCATACATGGGGCATACACTCTCCCAGATGAGCTAGAGGTCGCCCCTTAATTGATGTTTTAACTGCAAGAGCAGTGCGTGAGACCATATTTTTTTTCTTCCTCTACAAGATTAAGTGTCTGTGGGAGTCATTTATTACAGGTATTCCTAATTACAGTGTTTAATAGTAGTTATAAGCTGTTAAAAGAATTATTATTATAACACCTTAAATGGTTTACACCATCCTTGCTGCTTCATACAAGTTACAAATGTTTATAAATAAATTATATTTACATTATATTATATCAAACAAAGTATTGATGAACTGCTTTTCACCACTTATCCAAATCATACCTGACAAATAGCCGCAACTGCCTCCAATGCACATTTCTCCATCGTGCTGCATAACGATGGACTTGTCTTGCTCAGTTCTTCCATCTTGTTAGAGTATATTCCAATTTGATCCACTGGGTGTTCCTAGCACACAAGCAGACATCTTGATCTTTGTTTCTCAATTGAACAAGTAAAGCATATAAATATCAGAATCCAAGATCTGTAAACACAAACACAAATCCAGTCTTACTTGTTTTAGTTTTCCTTCAAAATCCTTCATGAAGGTGGTTTTCCAGAATAAAGTATGTTCCTTATGACTGAAGGATAGTGAGAGTAACTTGTCCCATACCTAGAAAGAGAGAAATATGGATTATAATAGTTCAGTTACATCACAAGTACTATACAATATCAGATTTCTATCGCACTGAAAAAAATTTTTATATTACTATTCCCATCATATCTACACATATCTATACACGGCAGCCTTAATACTATTTAAATGTAAAACCATAACAGAGAACAAGATATACATTATCACATATTTCTGCTTACCTTAATTTCACGGGGTACAGAAAACTGCGTACCATTCCAGTCATTAAGCAGTTTGTTTCTGAAGGTATTTCTCCGCCATTCCCTCATTGTTTCTAATGTCTCACCGATTGACTCTTCATGAATTCTCTCTCTTGCCTGGAATAGCAGTTAGAAGTTACTATGGATATCTATATGTTTTCATTTTATTCTGCATAATACAAAAATTCTGCTTGCATTTAAGCATACAAACTTAGCTAGTCTGATTTTTTTTAGCTTTGCTGTGTACCTTGCTTTTACGAGAAACAACAAAATAAGACTTTTTTCAAACACATGGAACACGAATGTAGATGCATCTCACAAAACGGGTCAAATGTTTGATAGAGGAAAAACAACAATTAACTTATTCACAATATTTAATATTCCACATTGAGTTGAATTTTTTACTCTATACAAGATAGAAAAATAAAAGAATAAAGCTGTTGCTGTAAACTGCTCCAGGCATTTCAAGGCAAGACTATGGCTTGGTATGGAGACATAAAAGTGTGGCATGTCCAACAGATTGACTGTTGGGTCTCACCTGGGAATCTGTGTGGTCGTATGCCTTGGCAATCAGACAGACCAGATCAAGGAAGTAAATAGGAACATCACAGAGGCCTGGATCTGTTGTGTGGCGGCAGATAGAACAGAGAAGCCTTACTGCAGTTTTCAGGCAGCACTCTCCATATTTGTCATCAAAGCTGTGGGGACATTTTTTTAATTATTGTTGTGCATAAAGATTGCTAGCAATATAAATACTGAAATCCATAGTCATTACTACAGATATACTGTATTACAGTGATAGGTACATGTTTTTATTTTACCGTTTATTGCGATGGCTTTCTTTGTTGATGAGTTGAGAAGCCAAATTTTCCAAAGCCTGTAAATCAATTAACAGAACACAGAATTTGAAGACAGACAGTAGTTCAACAGTGATGAAGTAATTCAAGCAAGTGGTAGCTTTTATATAAATCTGCAATAACTGCTTTTTTATGGCCACTTGGGGGCAGCAGAAACAGGTTGTGAACACAACACTGATATATTATTACCTTTCTGGTTGATACGGCATATTTGCTTATTTACACATCAAGCAGTTACAGAACAACATTATCATTCATCTGGAATCATGTTTCTGACACCTGATGAATATTAGCCTTTGCATTTAGCTCTATTTTTGGGTCTCTACCAACTCCTCAAGGGGAAATATTTGTCTTTTTAAAAGTAGTGGAGCTAAATGCTCTATGTTCCACGTTTGTCTGAAGTTTGGTGCTGAGCAGGTACTGTAGTGTACAGTAGACTGCCCGCCAAAAACAAAGCAATGAGATTAAACCAAAGCAGTAAAAATGCAGCTAACTATGAGCTTAATTAATTGTAAAGATCAGTGAAGCCAATGGGAGTTGCGATTCAGGTGATAATTTTCAGTAGGTTCATCACTACGAGCAACTTTTTTCAAATATTTTACAATTTTCATTTGATGGGTTGTTTGATGGTTAAAAATATAGAAAATAGTAACTTTTGTGGATACATACCATGCAGTCTGAGTGAGTTATTCCAGATTTCACACTGAAGTGTATGCAATGAAGAATGTCTAGAAGCTCCACTTGCACACAGGATATGAAGCTTGTTAGATCCTCCACATGCAGCAGAGGCATCCAAGTGCGCACAAGAAGCCGATCAATGTTCACCAGGTACGCATGGTCTTTCATGATCCTAAAGTCAGAGTTGATAATGGTGACTATGTGGTGAGGGGAAAAAAATGTAGGACACCCCGGGGATAAGGGGTGGGAACCAACAAAGACATGATGTCATCAAAAAAAATGCCTATTATACAAACTACAAATGCCTATTTCTTGACCCAGAGCACTGATTTTGTTGGGTTCTCTGCTGGTTGCCTTGCAATATATATTATAGAGTTTGGTATTATGAAAAAAACGAGGATAAAACGCCCCTGGTTTGGAATTTCTGGGTATTAAAGAGGCGCTATGCAGTTTTGGCCATTTCTTCGCTGGTTTCTCTATAGAGCTCCCCCTACAGCTTCAGAATAGATATTTGGCAGCTCCTATGTTAACTTGTGTCTGACTCCTTGCTCAGTCAGTCTGCCGTTTCCTCTTTCTCTGTTCCTCCGACAATGCTTTCCTAGCTTTCTGCTTCTTTTTAGCTGGTTCAGCCATGGCGATAGTTTGAAAAACTCCATCGCTACCTTGTTAGCCGGTTCCTGAATGGGCGTATGTGTGCAGTGCCGTGAAGCAATTCGTTACATTGCAGGACCTGATATCACGCGATACTTCCTTGTGCTGAAGCCAGTGGCTCGCCGGCCCAAAGTTGCAAGGGTGGTTTTCTGCTCACAGGCGCTAGGGAGAAGTGAGACGACCACCATTCAACTCGAAAAAAGTCATATAACCATTCCAATGACTCCGAAGCTGTTCAGTTGAGGTGAATTAAGCTAAAAAAACTGCATAGTTCCCCTTTAAAGTGATATGCAATATTGTTTCTGTTAAATACTGTAAAAGTTTTGGTTGAACTTCATTTTAGGGTACACTAATAAGATGTAATATGCAATAATTTGTATGAAATTAGACCAAAACTAGATATAATGTGGTCTTTATTAGACAGTAAAGGGTTATACCCTAATTGAACACCATATTCCTAAATTATGCTGTAATTGGAAACCGCATGTCATGCCGTATTAGATCTAAAATATACTATACTTAGAGACTAATTATTAATTATGAAGAATTTACATTATGTTCTGAGACTGTTATTTAGCAATCGCTGATGGTAATACTACTGCTATAACGTTCATGCAGCACAATAACCAGATTCTCTGTATTTCATGACGTTGCAATGTTTAGCCGATGTTAAGCGTATTCATCTGTTCCTTGGTATTAATGGTAAAGACTTATTTCAGTAATTAGCCTGTTCGGAAACTAGCCTCGCTGGGTACTAAGCTAACGGTAACAGTACCTGGCTAGCCTAGGTAGCTTGCTCTGTATTTTATTTCTACTGTGAACATTTCATCCAGTGGGAATGCAGATGTCATTTAGTCATTAACCCTCTGCTTTTATTAATGCTGTAATGCTGTGACAACTCACAGATATTCATGTATTTGTATTATTTGTGATTTATTTCAGAAACTGTAACAATATTCACCACTATGCTGTCCCGTTTGTAACATTAACGTTACTGTTTGTAACGTTACTAATGTTACTTTGTGAGAAATACATATTTTAGATTGAAGATTGTAGTTATGTTAGTCTGAGGGATTTTAGCTGAGAGACAGAAGATCAAAACTGCCCTATCATTAAAGGGTCATGTTTTCCATAAAAATGGTCAGGAGACAGCATCAGTGGTGTATGGTGTTTACTGTAATTAGGGTGAATGAAATAAAGTGTGACCAAAGTTTCTCCAGATATTTCAAAAAGTTCTGTGCGTGTGATAAAGTATTTGCAGGAGAAAAACATTTACATACCTAGCATAATCGCCTCTGTTGAATTGTGTTCCTTTGCTCCCCCTCAAGACTGTCCAGGAGTCAAACTGGGGATTCAAGACAGGTGGAACCGGCTCAAAAGGATTGCTTTGTCCTCTTAGTAGGTGAATCAGAGGGATGACCAAGACCCACTTGTCAATATGTTGTTGTCTAGCATTGTTGCAAAGCATCTCAACAACATCTGCAACACTATAGCAGTGAAAAGTCAGTGTTTAGTTTCATTATATTTACAGTGGGAAAAAAGTTTTAAATATTTGAAAGCCGATGATGTTGTTGATTTTTTTCAAATTATATCATAATAAACATCCTTAGGTTTAATTTCTACTCTGTACTTGTTGGAAGATGAGGTCAAATATGTTCAGATCTGAATTTTAGAGTCCTATTGGATGCAACATTCAGCAAGAAGAAAAAATATGTATTGTTAGTGTGAACATGACAGGTGCAATATGTAGTGACTAGATGGCCCTGTCAGGTAGCTTTGTCCTGTTATTGTTTGTCTTTTCCTTGGCTTCTATTCCTGTCTCATTTGTTAGTTTCAATGTAAAGTATTGTTTGTGACCAAGTACTTCTTTATAACTGCTCTATATTAATGAATAGACTTGAAGCTGATGTCAAGTTGGATTTTGATTATGTATTAGTTCAATTGGCAGGGTACTCTGACTGATACTATTCCCAGGCCAAATAATAAAGCAGAATTAACTTTAGGATAATTTGCCTATAAAGTGCTCAGGCTGAGAACCACTATTGTCTTTAATTAAATTTAAATCTGATGGTGTTTGGGAACATTTAGCTTTTAATAGTTTGTTCTTGTCTCCTTTTCTATTATTTATTTCTGAATTATGTTTGTCATTATGAATATATATTTTATTGGTAATTATTGTTATTTTATGCCAATTTAATCACACTTAAACACTGTTTAAAAACATCAGTTACCTCTTTGTATCTGCTAAAGGGCTTACAAAGTCTTCCCAGAAAGAGGAGAAATGGTGTGGTGGCATCTTAGGCAGGCAAAGAATATCACAAAGACTAGATAGTTGATCTGTCATGTTGTTTTTCAGATACTTGTTGTAAATAAGCAAACTAACAACTCCTGCATGAAAAGGTGAGAGGCATTTTGTTGTTTCTTGCTGCATTCTGGGCTTGTGGTTGATGTTTTCCTCCAGAACAAGTTTGAGCAGGATTTCCACCTAGAAAAAGTAAAGGAAGAAGGTAACAACCAATGTCTAATACGTACATGTATTGTGTGGACCATGTGCTGTTCTAGAATAAAACCCTCAACATTTACCTGATTAATACCATATGGTAATCCCCAACGCCTTTCCATGCCATCATGAAGTACAGGATGGCTGTATGTGTGTACAAACTGTCCTAGCAGTAAAAAGAAGTTGTTCACATTTGGTTCATTCCAAGTTGTAAGAAGGTCAAATATGATACTCAGCATCACTCTGCCAGCTAGGTCTCTGCCTTTTATTACGATGTCTTTGGTTGAAGAACTCCAAGGCCAGATACCCTTCTTCAGCTCAGGATGGATCATATCATCATACTGGTGCCACTCCCCTTGAAAGTCCAACAGAATGAATTCCAACAAAATGAATTGTGAAACTTTGTGCGTCTTTGCATGTTTCTATTTTGCTTTCTCCTTAATTGAATTTGTTGGAACATTTACAACCATCACACATATACCATACTATAACCATATACCATATACTGTAAGGAGAAATGGAGCTTTGCATTTGTTCAGGAAGAGTACTGAAGTCACTTGCATCACCTAAGAGGCACCAGGTGCTTCATTCGTGCTTCACCATCAGTGACTCACAAGTGTGTCTTGGTTCCAAATTTTGTTACAAATGCTGGCGGGGACACCAAAAGCAACAGATAATATGTTTCTATCATTCTTTGGAGATCAGCAGCTGTCCTAGATCTAGGTATAAGTTGTCCTCCTTGGTTACCTAAAACAAACTTACCAGTGTTCTCTGGTGGACAATATATGAAAGACACTGTTTCTAACTGTTTGAGGCATGTGTATACTGCAAATTCTTGTTAATTATGAGTCAAAATCAATACCAATACCATTATGTGTACAAAAAGCTAATAATGGCCAATATCTTCCCAGCTGATTTATCGGTTAGGCTCTTGTCTGTAAACACAAATATAAGTTGCTATTGAACCTAGGGAAGTACATGCAGGTTACCTTCATATGTTAACAAATCTTCTTTGATTGTCAGGCACCTGTTGACATATTGATTTCCATCTTTCTGGTAGATGGCCTCAAAAATGGGCTTTTCACTGTGCTTCCAAATTTCGTATTTGTAGGGTATGCTCTCATGAATTATGTTCTTGGGAATCATAACTCGCCCTTCAACAAGATATCTCTTGTCCCCTAGAAGCCTGTGAAACAGAAATTATTATTAGTGATGGGACAGGCAAAGATGTGACAAACCCATAATTTCAAAACAAATATTCCACTATATAATAGTCACTATGTTGCTAAGTGGTGAAGAAAATTAAAAGCTGACGCAGCACAGTAAAGTATGGTCTGGCTGCACAAGTTAACATTCTGGTTAAGGGGGATGAAATCCCACGGGCGGTGCTAAGCCCCGGATGCAGCGACGATGCAAAATAGATAGCGAAGATAGCGAAAGGGGAGGAGAATTTAGCCAGACCAGTGGAGAATTGATAAAACAGCTGTTTTGGTATAATTTAATTTATAATATGTTGTTTTTAAAGAAGCCACACCTAGAGAAGGACATTTGCTGGCCACGTTTATCCCAACCTCCAAACAATTTTCCAGACCTCAAGAAAATCTTATCCTTTTCTGGATCCAAATGAAAGTCTTTTGAAGTGACAGCATGGAAGTACACATACATATATCCACTGCTTGGTAAACTAAAAAAAGAGAAACAAGTAGATACAAGTTACAGTAACTTCATATTTTCTTTATAAAATCAACAATACAATGTCACAATATTTTGTAGCAGATGGCATTACTGGTTTAAAAATAGTATGAAATACCAGACTAAACAACAGTGATTAGATTCATTTTCTATTTTAATATAAGATGCTTTGCTCAGAACATCACATGAATACCTATTAATACTTACCTACTTCCTATAACCCAAAACTTACGTTTGTGGTGCATGGTGTTCAGGGGATGTTCCTAAGATATTTGCTGCCACTAGAAGACCCGCCTTCTCATCACTCTGACCAAGAGGGCAGGAGGGCATTGCTGACCTGGAGACACTGACTGTTCCGTTTCTTGGCTGCTGTTCCTGTCTCTCTGCAAGGCGTGTGTTTGTTTTCTTATTTGATTTGGTGTCAACAGCCTGTGAAAAAAATAAAAGGTTGAAGAGTAAATAAATGATGAAGATATTACCAAATCTATTGTACAATATATAGCAAAAACATCAAGTTCCTGAAGTCCTATACTCTAGGAATCTGATTGACAGACATAAAGAATCACCTCTATAATGTAGACTTATCATACCTCAATTCTCGCATTTTACTTCTGTTATTTTAAATTGTGTTACTTGTGATTTACTTTGCCTTGGACAAAGAAATATTAGCCACTTTAAAGGTTTGTCATATTTGCTGAAACTGTCACTATATCCTGACAGTAAGAAAGATTATATATTGTGATATTGTATTGTTGATTTTATAAAGAAAATATGAAATTAACTTTTACCTCTTTTTTTGTTAGTAAGCAGCGGTTATATGCCTGTGTACTTCCATGCTGTCACTCACTTCCAAAGACTTAGCCATGTTCCCACCGCGCCCGAGATTAAACAACCAATAAGTCTCTAATACAGTGTTAATGACTGTTTGTGAACTGCAATTCAAACAGCAGGCAGGCAGCACTGGTGAAATATGAATCAAGATTATGTTATTGCCTATTTCTAGACTCAGAAATTCAGAAATTTCAGATATTAGTGTACTGTTCAAGCCAAGGGTCAAGCCAAAACCAAGCACCGCCCACTGGCCGACCTTTTCATTTCACAGATAAATAGTACACTAAAATATGTTTCTGAAAACATTTGATGCGAGAGATAGGCAATGCAGTAACAAAATATTGATTCATATTTGAACAGCGCTGCCTAATTTGATAGTTTGATCAGAGTTCACAAGCAGTCATTGACACTGCATTACAGACTCCTTGGCTCTGATTGGTTGTTTTCCTTATGCCATTAGGAGCACCAGAAAGAGGCAGAGGAACGTGATTTGTTTACAGATTATCGGATTCATGCAGTACTGTCAGGATATAGTGACAAAAAGTTATTTTTTATAAATGTTACCAACTGTAGCTTTAAAGCTGGACATGGTTGGTAAATAGACAGTTGATTAATAATGTACAGTTATAGTAACCTGTATCCATGATTGTTGCCAAAACACTATGGTTATGTCAGACTAATGAAAATCAGTGTCAATATGAAATTTAAAATGTTATTACTACCATTATTATCATTTAGTATTTTTGTAGAAAACGAAGAAAATAATGATTGATTGATTGATTGATTGATTGACTGATTGATTGAATGAATGTTATAAGCTAATGACTTAGGTTATAAGTCAGTTTGAGGGTTAAACTCTATAACTACCTCAATGTTTTGGCTGGTTTCTTCAGTAACTGGACATGGATCAAGAGAATACTCTGGTTTTCTTGTATTTGGGGCTTCTCTCTCATCTATGGCTGCTTGGTCTTCTTTCTTGTCATTTTGTTCAGCGAATGTATGCTGTTCAGTTTTGGTGTGCTTTTCATTATCATCTGGTTTCCCGGAGAGATTTTGTGTCTCAAGAGAGATTGTCTTATCCTTATCTTGTTCATAGAGAGGCTGCTTTGCCACTGAATCCCATGCTTGAGACGTTTGCTCAGATGATTCAGGTACAATGGAGCCTGTTTCTTTAGTTGATGTTGGAGATGATGCAGAGTTAGACAATAGCCCAGCATGAATGCCACTTTGCTTTTCAGCAGGAATTTGCACTGGTTCATGGCTGTCCTCTGTATTCATATCTGATGGGGCCTCTGTTTGTTGTTCTGTCAGTAAAGCCCTTTCTGATTCTGATTTATCACTGGCAGGTGTAGAGAAGGGTGGTGGAGTGGAAACAGACTGGTTTGATCCAGGAGCTGCCTCACTGCATGGTTGACAGTTACTTTCTTCTGCAGCAGAAGGCCTCTCTTCCTTCTTACAATTCTCTGTCACTTCTTCTGTCTTCTTGGTAGTGAGTGATTTGCCCATTGAGAGTGTCTGGTTGGGGAATGAGAGTATGGTTCCTTTTTCCAGTGGGGCTGGGCTGGCAGTGTAATCTGATGGGTCCTGTGTTGTCACGCTATTTCTGGCTGGCTCAGAGTCATCACTAGCCGGCTTCCCCTGAAAAGAGTCTAAATAGGTAGCTTTATCATCTGGCCTCCCAAAGAGATTTTGTGTTTCATTAGAGATTGTCTTGTCTTTACCTTTGTTAGAGGCAGACTGCTTTGCCACCGAATCACATTCTTGAGGTGTTTGCGCAGGCGATTCAGGTGCAGTGGAGCCAGTTTCTTTTGTTGATGTTAGAGATGATGCAGGGTTAGACAATAGCCCAGCAGCAGGCGGCACTGCTTCAGGGCTGTATTCTCTACTAATACCTAACAGGGCTTTTTTATCACTGGCAGGTGTAGGAGAGTGCAGTGGCGTGGAAACAGACAGGTTTGATCCAGGGGCATCAAATGCATTACTGAATGATTGAGAGTGACTTCCATGAGCTGCTGCAGAAAGCCTCTCTTTCCCCTTACAAGTCTCTGTGACATGTGTGTTCTTGGTAGTCAATGATTCATTAACTGAAACTGTCTGGTTGGGGCATGAGGGTGTGGCTCCTTTTTCCAGTGGGGCTGGGCTGGCTGTGTTATTTGATGGGTGCTGTGGTGTAGCCCCATCTCTGGCTGCCTCTAAGTCATCACTAGCCGATTGCCCCTGAAAAGAATCTCAATAGTTAGCTTAGCAGATATCAGTTTTAGATTCATAAACTTTTTCCTCTGGAGGCAGAAGTTACCTCATTAGTCAAGTGGTTAATGTGTGAAGCCACGAAACCACCAGAACACAAGTTAATAAAATGGTAGTGCTGGGCGGTATACCGGTTTATACCGTATACCAGTATTAATTTCCCGTATGATATGAATTTTTCATATAACGTAATACCAGCGCATTGCCGCAGAGCGCTACAGCCGAAGTAATCTGCGAGTGAATTGAGAACGGGAGCCCTGTTAACTGCATACCCTTCTCACTCATGGTAGTAACTTTATAACACAACAATTAATAACCCACAACTAACTCTCTTTAAAAGGATAAAACACCATAGCACACAACAATTTGTGACTTAAACAATTTCTAACACTAATAAATTTACATTTACAAATTTACACTGCCGGATGGCATGTTGGGTAACATTATAGCTGCTAGCTAGCCAGGTAGCATAACAGTCTGTTAAGCTGGGAGAGGCTCCGGTCACTACTGCACATTCAAGAACAGAGAAGAAAGTTAGAGGATGAAGGAAGACCAGAGATACACCAGAACAACGTATGCTCAAGAGAGGAGCCGTCTGGTGTTCCGAAGTTTTTTGGTTCTAAAAAATCGGACATCATTTAGCCACTGTTGTTGCCCGTCGCTCTAACGTTACTTGGTTGCGCTAACGTTACTCGGCCGTGCTAATGTTACTCAGCCGTGCTAATGTTACTCAGCTGTGCTAACGTTAAAGACATGTCACTTCAAGCATGCAGCGGAGCAACATTATGAATGCAATAACAATCCACCTACGGTCCCGCTACAGACCGTTGAGAAAGACGGGAGAAAGACCGGTTCAGAGCAATGATGAACAACCTACTAACATTATTCAAACACCGAAGGAGGCTGACAGCGGAGCTACGTTCAGTCGCCCACTTTTCTACAACAACCTAACTTACCTGTGGCCAAGGTAGTGTTTATACAACTATCTTACAACTATTTTGTTTTGAATAAGGTGACCAGATTCTGAGACAAAATCCGGGGACATTTTCAGCTCAGAAGCATAAATACCTCCAAAAAGGTAATGTTTTTATCTTTGTAAAACTTAAAACGGGGACACTGCCCCAGGGGGGGTCACATGGGCATGCTCCCCTGTAAGAAAATGTTGTCTATTTTAACATTTAAATGCATCAATCTGCACTTCGAAAAGAAATTCAGAGGTTAGACTTGATTATTCTTATCTATGAATGGAAATATTTGTGCTGTAGCCTGAACTATTTTGCACTTCAGAATTTTAACCATGCACACACAGGTTGAATAGATTTTTTCTTCATATTTTTGCATTAATGTTACTAGGAAGCATACCAGTAGAAATATATATTCATATTTGTAAGTGGGATTTAAATATATATATATATATATATATATATATATATATATATATATATATATATATATATATATATATATATAGAAGTAAGTGGGATTGTCTGGAATCTGGCAATATAATAAACATTATGGTGGGATATATTGGCTAACAGAAATGTCTGTGTTGACATAAATAGTTTACATGAGAATACATTATAATTATGGCCCTTTGGCTGAGTCTCTGTCTGTCAGAGGGAGAGCAGGAGTGCGGTTGTGAAGAAGTTGGTAATTTCATGTCGCAGATTAACACTTTTGCATGCATTATATCCGTGTCACATTCTCATTAGGGGCTGAGCCCCCCTAAAGGTCTGATCCTAGAATCGCCCCTGCTGCTACTTCATACTTGTACTCCACTACACCTCAGAGGGAAATGTTGTAATGTTTACTGCACTACATTTATCTGACAGCTTTTGCTTTATTGCTTCACGCTGGGCTTGTTTCTGCAACAGCTCATTGAGTATCAGATACAATTAAAACTATTGAGGAAATATTTTCATTTGACATTGGTCCAGTATTAAACGAGATCGCTGCAGTCAGCAAAGGCGAAACAAGCTATAATGTAAGTTAATAGGACGTCAATTGTGCCGCTTGTATTTACGTTAAAAAAAGTGCTCGTTTTGCCACTGACAGACTCAGATTAATATTCTAAGTGTCTGACAACATTATGGAAAGGATTTCTAAGGAGGTCGATCTTTTTGTTAAAGAGTTAGATCCTTTTTTAAATATAAAAAGTCGGCGAAATTGCGTTCGCCCATCAGACTCCATGTAAATAAACAGTAATTTTAGCATCGTAAAATGGGCGTTCTAGAACATCTCTGAGCTCTGAGGCTTGCTCTGGCTGTCTTGAGCCTGTGCGTGTAGGGTGCACGACTATTTCATTCCAATTTCGGGACTGTCAGTCACAGTGAAAACCGGGGACATTTCCGGGGACATCTCCAGCCGGGGACAGGTCACCGAAACCGGGGACTGTCCCCGGAAACCGGGGACGTCTGGTCACCCTAGTTTTGAAAGGAAATCAATGTTAAAGTTGTTTGTATGTGTATTAATTCGATTTAAGTTTATTTTACTACTTTGCAGTTTGCACAATAAAAATAGTTTAGATTCTGTAACTGTTTCATGGATTCTCCTTCATATTAACGTTATTGTATAATGTTGTGGAGCCAAGCAAACCCTTTAGTAATCAAAGCTTTTAGTAAACATGATGACATTAAAATGTTTTTGTGATATTCTATGTACTCCTGACAGTAGAATAAGCCATTATAAACCCATATAAAGCCCCAGTCAAGCAAAAGAAAGAAAATACAGTGAAACTGCCAGAACCTTAAAAAATACCACCCAGCAATATAAAATGGAAAACATCCATGTCAGGAAAAAACATGTTAAAAAATATTAATAAAAATACAAAAACAATGCCATATTTCCATAACTATGTGAAAATGTTAAAACACTGTCTAAAAAAATTGTTAAACTGTTAACTTCATACCAGTGGTTCACTTCACTGACCGGCCCTTTTGTGGTCCTGCTTAGTAGCAGGGCCACACACCTTTGCAAAATGTATGATGTTCAGTTTTTGTTTACTGTCAGAAAGGTGTGCTATATTTTTGTGACTGAGATTGTAGTTGATTTGTGGTGTTGTACTAGACTGCATCATATTGAAAGGTGTTTTCCATGTGATTACTGTATAAACACATTCCTGCCATAGCAGAAACCTGTGCCCCATTTTGATGAGCTTGTTTACCGCCCTAGATAATGTTGGTGTAAACTATCAGACACAACAATGTTGTAGCCTAAGCAAAATGAAGTAAAGGTTGCTTGTGTCAGTGAATTCATGGCTTAATACATTTTTGATGAGCAAGAAAGCTATGACAATACAATAACTGTTACTTAGCCTTTTCACCTTTATCGGTGTAGTGTTTTCTTGTTCTTCTTTAACACCTTTTGGAACCTGGTCTTGATCCTCCTTTTGGTTCCTCTCCTCAGCAGTGACTGAGGGTTGATATGCTGACGTGGCCACATCTGGGTAACAGAATGTCATGTGACATATTTTTAGATATATATAACCGTAGTAAATGTGTCAGTTTTAGTCTTTTATGGTACACCTCCATACAGATAACAGAATGATACATTACAAAGTTCAACTTTAAGGTAATCAAAACTGGACTTTTAGCTACCATATAGACAAATCATACTTCATTAAAGCCTGTGTAAAACACAAAAACAATGTTATTGGCTAGGCTACAAAGAAAAACAACCACAGTTTGTTACAGACGAAGTGTAGAGCACTATTATTTCTCATCCTTATTCTGGTTAAAGGCCCAGCATTGTTAATGCTTGGACATGGAAACACAGCATATCAAGTGTGCAACATGAGGGAATAACATACCGGACTGTGTATACTCTAACATTAAAAAGGGAGAGCCTCCCCCCTTGCACACCTGGGCCAGTCTGATCACCTGTCACTATCCCTGATTCCAGCGTATCGCCCCGTCATGAAAAAGCAGAAACCTACCATCAGAACTGTTAAGAGGTGGCCTGGGGATGCATCTATTGCATCTATATATTGTTTTTTTAATCAGGATGTGAATGAATATGCCTTTACTGTCCTCTGTTACATCAGGACCTGCGTTGAAAACATCACTATCAACACATGCATCAGGATTCCCCCTAACATGAAACCTTGGATGACTGCGGAGGTCCATGCCCTTCTGAGGGAGCGCAACACAGCCTTTAAATCCAGGGACAGAGCATTATATAGCACAGCCAGACACAACTTGGAAAAAGGGCATCAAGCAGGCAAAAGCTGCGTACAAGGAAAAGATTGAAGGCCACTTCACCAACAAAGATCCAACACGGGTGTGGCAGGAGCTCAACCATTTCTACACCCGCTTTGCAACATCTGGACTAGATAACGGAGCCGCTCCTCCCCTTGTTGACACAGACCTCACACTTAAGGTAACAGCAGAGGAAGTGAGACGCACCTTTAGGTCTGTGAACACTAGGAAGGCAGAGAGACCTGACGCGATTCCAGGGAGAGTGCTCAGAGAATGCGCCCACCAGCTCGCAGATGTCTTTGCGGACATCTTTAATATGTCTTTGGCCATAGCGACTGTACCGACCTGCTTCAAAACAGCAACCATCATTCCAGTGCCCAAGCAAAGCCACATCAGCACTCTGAACGACTACAGACCTGTGGCGCTCACCCCCATCGTTACCAAGTGCTTTGAGAGGCTGGTGATGAAGCATGCTAAATCTGCCCTCCCCCTCAACCTGGACCAGCATCAGTATGCCTACAGGGAAAACAGGTCCACAGAGGATGCTATCGTTACAGCCCTCCATAAAGCACTGACACACCTTGACAAGGGGAAGACATACGTGAGACTGCTCTTCATAGACTACAGCTCAGCATTTAATACCATCATTCCTAACCAGCTGGTCACCAAACTCCTTGACCTGGCCTCAGCAGCAGCATGTGTGGATCAAGGATTTCCTGACAGATCGGCCACAGACAGTGAGACTGGGCCCACACCAATCCTCGAGCCTGTCCCTCAGCACTGGAGCACCGCAAGGCTGCGTGTTGAGCCAGCTGCTCTATTCCATCTACACGTATGACTGCATCTCCACCCACCCCTCGAGTACAATGATAAAATTCGCAGATGACACAACTGTGGTGGGAGAAATCTCTAACAGCGGCTAGAACGCCTACAGAGATGTAGTCAAAGTTGACAGACTGACGGGATGGTGCAAAGACAACAATCTGACCCTGAATGTCAAAAAAACAAAGGAGATTATAGTTGACTTCAGAAGGTGTAAGGAGGTCCCCCGACCCCTCATCATGATTGGTGAGGAAGTGGAAAAGGTCTCTTGTTTTAAGTTCTTGGGGATCATGATCTCAGAGGACCTAAAATGGGAAATAAACAGAACCGCCATGGTCAAAAAGGCGCAACAGCGGCTCTACTTTTTACGAATACTCAAAAGGAGCAACCTGTCTGCTGAGCTGCTTAAGATCTTCTACCACTGTTCTATCGAGAGTGTCATAACATACTGTATGACTGCATGGTATGCCAACTGCACGGGGAAGGACAGGAAATCCCTTAATCGAATTATTTCGATTGAGATCTGCTGAAAAAATCATTGGACTTCCCTTGCCCCCACTGAACGACATCTTTAAGATCCGCTGCCTCCGCCGAGTGCACAATATTCTGCAGGATGAGACACGACACACCCCTCAAACCATCTCTTCTCCCTGCTTCCATCTGGCAGGCGGTAGGCTTTTAGAGCACGCACTTCCAGGCTGTAGAACAGTTTTATCCCCAGGGCCATCACAGAACTGAACAATCCCCACCCCCCAGTCAGCACAGTTGCACTTTCTAGATAGGGATTCTATGTAATGGAACTCAGTGCAATATTGGATGCCTTGATAATGTTTTTATATTTTTCTTATTTTATCTATTGTGTGAGTGTGTATATGAAAGTGAGTATTGTTTTAGAGGCTGCACAAGCAAATTGCGTTGTATGGTTCTACTGCACAATGACAATTAAAGTCTATTCTATTCTAGTAAGCTTACCTTGGGTCACATTTTGGATCAAGACACATAACCTGAAGCCACAGTGAGGACAGAATCGGAATGAACTTTCCACTTGATTTCCACAATCAGTGCAAAACATTATTTACCTGTTCAAAAAGACAACATTAAGATTAACCGAAAACATTTTGATTTAGTTGTTGGCATTAGAAGCTAGAAGAATTCATGCTTCTTTCAGTTCAGTTAAGTATTTTACCAATTGAATGTAATATTTCCAAAAATAAAAGCCAATATAGGTATGAATGGGGACCTATGTAACATGTTGCTATAACTTAATGGTAATGTAGCCCAATATAAAACTACTAAAGGATTTATGTCTTCCTGGGTTGTGTGTGTGGTAGCCATAACTCATTTTGTCTCTCTTCCTTTTTCCTCTCAGTCCGTCTCTCATTTTTAAACTAGAACTGCACAACATAATCTCATAAACACTCAATTCAAAATGGAAGCATACAGTCAAGCCTAATCCTATAACGAATTAGTAAAGACAATTTATAGCTAATTATATTGTAATACAAAGATAAATAAAATAAAAATAGCTGTCAGTATGACATAACCTTGGATTAACTATTTCAAACACAGTACTTGAATATTCTAGTCATCGTAATTTAATGGATTATTCTTGGGTCAGTACAATGGATTAATTTGTTCAGATAACCTACCTTGTATCCTCTTCTTCCTTACATGGTTGACTTTGAAAATCTGAGCTGAAAACTGACATTATATAGCTTACTGAGGGTCATGCATTTACTTTCGTTTTTGATTTACAGTAAGAGGTGTGGCTGCTTTGGCTTTTTCTGCCACACTTATTGAGCAATAAATCATCCGAATTTCCGAGAATCCAAAGTGAAACTCTTTTTTTTGAATTGCTTGTTTTGTCTGACATGTCCTTTCATATAATGGGAAATCTTTACAATGGAGAAGTTGGAACTAGGTATTAGTCTTAGGTCCTTATTCCTTAAATGATTAATCAATCATCAAAATAATTGCTGAATATTTTTCTTT
Source organism: Sander lucioperca (assembly GCF_008315115.2). Lineage (NCBI taxonomy): Eukaryota > Metazoa > Chordata > Actinopteri > Perciformes > Percidae > Sander > Sander lucioperca. The sequence goes on from NC_050183.1 coordinate 13,245,370, forward strand.
TGATTGAATAATTGTTGCAGCCCTATACTGTAGGTCACTGGCACCTTTAATATAATTCATACAATCATTAGTTAATATTGTCCACCTTTACAAAGAAGACAAAGCATAAAGTGCAATCAATGTCACAAAAAACTAATACTAATACATCTAATGTATGATACAAGTGGTTATTATTATTATATCAGAAGTAGTATTTTTAGCAAGTATTAAAAAACTATATAACTATCTTCTACATACAACTTTCAAATACAGCACTAATACACACACATCTTTATTAGTAACCACTAGGTGGCAATATTGATTAATTTAAATCAATTACTTTATAGTTTAATAGTAATATAATATTAGTAAATAAATGGCATGTGAGGCTTCCTTTATTGACCAACTTTCCCAGCTCGGATCAAAGTTTCATCTCATGTTGTCAAACTGGAATTTATTTACTGTTGTTTTACAACACACTACCTTTGGCCTAGGTGAGGCTTCATTGTAAAATACCCACATAAAACTATTTTTTTTAAAAAGGACATATTTTTGTATGTTAAACTGTTTCTCCCTTATGACACGAGGCTACTGGCCCACTAATGTGTGACCAAACAGAATTGAACCTTTTGGGACACAAGTATGATTTTGTTATGGCTGCTGTTGATCCATAATCTGTTCTATCTGGGAGAGATAGAACAGAACTGGAAGAAAAACAGCAGTAAATAAGAAGACTATGGCGCAGAGCAAACTTTGAAATTTAATTTAATTCAAAACTAAGGCATGCATAATATCCAAGATGGAGGGAGGAAAATAAGACCATTTTCCACTGCCTCTGAAGTCAGTGCTCAAGGAGTGTGTGTGTGTGTGTGTGTGTGTGTGTGTGTGTGTGTGTGTGTGTGTGTGTTGGGGGATGTGGGAGCTAATCTCAGTGCTGGGATATTGAGTCCTCCTCCTCTTCTTTACCACCCACACATCTCTTCCACAGACACACTATAGCAGGCACCAGCCAATCACAACCTCTTTTTCTTTCTATTGCTTTTACCTGCGTCACTCTGCATGTGTTGCCATGGTAATTACTGATGCTCCCCCCACACTTTGTTTCTCTGCCTCTTTCAGTATGAGGATGAAGCCGACTTGTGGATGATGATGCAGGCAGGCTGCACTCGTCATCACTTCACTCAGGAAGAAGGCCTATTTTTACCACTGGGCACATAGTATACCAAGCTGCCCAACATATTTATGGAACCGCATCTATCCCAGCATGTCTGGAAAAACATCTCTGCCCCCACACTCTGCATCTCTCTCTCCCTCTCCATTCATCTAACAGAAATGCTGTTCCTTCAAATGCATATTTTTATTCCTTGAATTGAGATGACAGCAGTAATGAAGGTTTTACATAATCTTGTTTTAGTATCTGCACTGTTTTATCTTTGATACTGTATTTGTCACTAAAGGGAGATTCTATACACATACTCACCCTCCACAGGGAGGTCAGAGGTCACAGTCACTCAAGAAGTACTAGCCCCACAGCTTGTAGAGTTTCTGTGTTTTGCTAGTGCACTAAAGCTGAGGACTTGCCTGTTGTGCCAGGGACAGATAACAGTGAAGGAAGTCAGCATGACATCGCTCACAGGTTTCTTACGGGTCATTTTGAAACTAGGAAATTATGTTTACTGTTTGAGCTATTTTGTAATTTTTGGAGGCAGTACTATTATAGTGAGGCAAGGAAAAAAGAAAGCCAAGTGGACTAATAAGCATTTACAATGCTACCGCACACTACCACAAATCAGGAATGTGCTGGATGTAAAAAATATAGTGAATTGTAAGAGTCAACATATTGGACACTGGGTGCTTGCAATAGAATAAGTGTGCTAACATTTTGCCTTCTTTCCAAGGTGGACCAAAATTCACTGTTATCTAATACGGCCTAATGTGGCAACTGAAGGTGGTGCACATACTCCAAGTTTAAATTGGGCCAGAGCAAGCTAGAGCTCAGCTCCATCATATCACATTTCACTTTTAGTTTATTTTCCCAATAACATTATCATGGTGATGTTATTGATGTAATTTCCTGCAAACACATGGTAAAGGGAAATTCTACAACCAAAATAATGTTGACAAACGACTGTTTAATGTTATCAATTGTTGTTGCGTAGTTGTTTTGCTAAAAAGGCTGGTAGGCCATGCTAAAAAGGCAGATAGAGGTATTTACCACTAGGAAAGGCACACCCAGGCCACCTAATGAAATGGCTAGTCAAGATTTTGTGAACAGTACTTTCAAATAAATGGGTTGTGCTAGGGAATCATAAATGGAGAGGTTAAAATCCCCTGGATTTTTATAATATAATAGTAATAGCACCTGTAGTCTTGTGTGGAAGATGTCATAAGGACATTAGGATATAAGACGGTTGGTTGTTTTGCCTGGCTTGTTTTCTCTGTCCCTGTCTCCAGCCTCTGCTCACTTACCCCTGTTGTCTGTTACCTGAAACTTTGGATTCTGTAAAGTGTTACCTGCCTGAACCTCTACTTGGATGTTCCTTTCCTGCCCCTTGATGGATTTGTTTGCCTGTATTCACCCTGTGACAACAGGAAGCGCAGTCTGCAGTGTACAGTATAAATTACACTGAGAAAGATATTAATATCTACAGAATATTTTATTATGTAAATATTATAGGCACAGCTGCTGCTCTTCTTGACAGAAATACATAATACTTACACTACGTAAATGTTTGTGTGCTGCTGTTTGCCCATTGTGGGGTTTCTGTACCTACCTACTGTGCTGGACTTAGACCACCAAGT